>NC_051214.1:32718958-32796458 GCF_015220715.1 Pygocentrus nattereri | reverse complement strand
TGGACTGTGATCATGATCTAAGGAGAGCAGAGGTAGTGCGTGGCTGCTTCTGAAGTGCATGGTCATCCTGCCCCACTGCCCACTGCTAAAAGCCCCATTCAAGTTTGATGATTAAATGGTGTGCTTGATTAAACAATGGAATTAATTAAATCCGAACACCAGCAAAGAGGCTTTTCGAGGCCTGTCAGTCATACTAATTGCACTCTGCGCAGGTTTGGTTATTAGCCACTTCAAGGCAAGGCTAGAGAAGGGTGTGTGTGTATATGAGTGGGTGTGTAAGGAGGGTGTGTGAGTGAGTGGGTCTGTCATTGCACTAAAAGTGTTGCTATAAGTGGCTTTATTTCCATTTGGAATAGACAGGCATATGTAGCACTGAAGCAGCCAGGTGACTGCTGCACCTGGAGTGGGAGGATGATGCTGCTGAAACATGAACTGAACCCATATCTACCCAGCCTTCATACCTTATAACACAGGGGCAGAATTTTCCACCAGGAATTAAAGATTCACACCACCAAAGGGTTTATATAAAGCCATAATCAGTAAATAAGAGTAACTGCTACATAAGTGATTGCAATGAATAAATTGTTTGTAACTATTAAGGCAGAACCAGAAAGTGGCCAAATTGGCTCATTAGCTATCTTGCTTTCAAGTTGTTGATACTTAGAAGCTCACAACTAATAACAGAAACAGCTTGAGCTCATATATATATATATATATATATATCCATCCATCCATCCATTTTCTAAGCCGCTTCTCCGTCAGGGTCGCGGGGGGATGCTGGAGCCTATCCCAGCAGTCTTCGGGCGGAAGGCAGGATACACCCTGGACAGGTCGCCAGTCCATCGCAGGGCAGACAGACAGACACAGACAGTCACTCACACATTCACACCTAGGGGCAACTTAGCATGTCCAATTGGCCTGACTGCATGTCTTTGGACTGTGGGAGGAAACCAGAGAACCCGGAGGAAACCCACGCAGACACGGGGAGAACATGCAAACTCCACACAGAGAGGACCCCGGTCACCCGGCCGGGGAATCGAACCCAGGCCCTCCTCGCTGTGAGGCGATAGCGCTACCCACCATATATATATATGTGATATTTTGGAGTAGGTCTGGGGAATGTGGGCCCATTCAGCAGTCAAAAGAGTGTTTGTGAAGTCAAGAACTGAGGACAAAGCCTGGCTTGCAATCAACATTCCAGTTCATCCCAAAGGTATTCAGTGGGGTTGAGGTCAAGGCTCTGTGCCAGCCACTGGAGTTCCTTCCCACAAACTCATCACACCATGAGTTTGCTCTGCACTTAGGGGTACAGTCAAGCTGGAACAGGAAAGGGCCTTCCCCAATCTGCTGCTCAATACTGGAGGTGTATAATTGTCTGAACTGTCTTTGTATGCTGTAGCCTTAACAGTAGCCTTCACTGGAGCTAAGGGCTGAGCACAAACTCTGAAAAACAGCCCCAAACCATTATCCCTCCTCCACCAAACATGGCACTAAGCATTCTGGTAGGTAGTGTTCTTCTGGCATTCACCAAAATATATATATCCAGATACATCCATCAGGTACATCCATCAGGCTACCAGATAGTAAAGCATGAGTCCAGAAATCCCATTTCTCCGAGTGTCCAGCAGCAGTATGCTTTACACTATTCCCACCGATGCTTGGCATTGTGCATAATAATCTTATGTTGGTGCACAGCTGCTTCACTATGAAAACCCACTTCCTGAAGCTCCTGGCTCACAGTTGTTGCACTGATAGTTTGGAACTCTGTAGTGAGTGATGCCACATAGAAAAGGCAATTTTAACTCACTACACACTTCAGCACTTAGTGTGCCTGCACTTTTTTGCATGGGATGTAAGGATTAAAAAGAATTAAAATATATCATTGTAATCAAGTCCAATAAATTATGTTAAAAATAATATAGCAATAATATATCAATGTTGTTAAATACTGGCAGGGGCCCCTTATAGCTCAGAGGCCCTAAATGGCTGCTTATAGAAAAAATTCATCATGGTACGGTACCTGCAAAAACGACTTTTAATCACATTTAGTTAATATCATATCAAATACTTTCAAACACAAAAGTGTTATTGACAAAAAATTCCGAGGAATTTCTGTGCTTGTTGGAATGAGCTACAAGTGAAAAATACATGTATTATCACTGGTGATAACTGAGACCTTTTTACTGCCATAAAGGCTTCTATTGCCTGTGTAGAAGAGCAGCTTACTGTACATACTACACTTTCAACTCACGTCACTCAAAGCTCCACCTCTTCGGCTGATGTGGGCCGACCTCGATATTAGCTCACTCTGGCTAAATGAGCGCATCAATAAGACATGAGTGGACCACGGTAGTGTAGGTCACATGACTCAGCTCCTCCCCCCTGCCGCCAAAGGCCCCTGCTAAGAGGAGAATGAAAAATTCATCTTCCTCACATCCATAATTCAGCAGCAGAGGCAGGCAGCCACCTCCTGTACAGCAGCACAGGCAGTTGACCCTCCAGTTAGAACACAACCATCACCCTCGCATCATGCAGAGAGAGAGAGAGAGAGAGAGAGAGAGAGACAGAGAACTAAAGTATATGAGAGAAAAAGGAAAGAGAGAGACAGAGTAAGGGGAGAGGGAGAGGGAGGGAGAAATGGGGGAGGGAGAAAGAGAGGGAGGAAGGAACAGAGAGGGAAGGAAAGAGAGAGAGAGACAGAAAAAGGAAGTGAATGAAAGAAACAGAGAAAGAAGCAGGAGACAGCAGGAAAGAGGAAGAAACGAGAAAATTATGGATCAAGAAAGAGTGAGAGTATGAAGAGTGAACAGTAAGTGAGAAACAGAGAAGAAAAGAAAGAGATGAAAGAGAAGATGAGAGAGGGGCAGAGATACAAAGAGAGAAAGACATACAGAGTGAAACAGAAAATTTGTGGATAATAGAGAGGGAAAAAGTATGAGAGGGGATGAAAGGAAAAGAGAGCAGGAGAAAGTGACCGAGAGAGAGAGAGAGAGACAGAGAGAGAGAGAGAGAGAGAGAGAGAAAGAGAAAGTTACAGAGAGAGAGAGAAAGAGAGAGGGACCCAAACACACACACACACACACAGAGAGACACACACAGAGAGAGAGAAAGAGAGAGAGAGAAAGAGAGAGGGACACACACAGAGAGAGAGAGAGAGAGAGAGAGAGAGAGACACAGAGAGAGAGAGAAAGAGACCGAGAGAGAGAGAGAGAGAGAGAGAAAAAGAGAAAGTTACAGAGAGAGAGAGAAAGAGAGACAGCGAGAGAAAGAGAGGGGTACAGTAGAGCTTTGCTTTGGGGCTGAAAGCAGGAAGATTAAACAGAAGGGATGTTTCATGCAGAACAGAAAAGTCAGAAAATGGATGAGTCATCTAGCGTGAGACAGGTGCAAAACAAGGTGAATTTCCATGACGGAGCATTCTGGTGAAGAATAATGCTGTTGCTGAGCGGAGCTCTGAAAAACATCCAGCAGAGAGACATCAACACAGAAAATTGATAATGGTCTGTCAGAATACTTACATATCTTTGGAAAAAATGTGCTTTACCTACACTGAAACAAGCAATGCGTTAATTTACTTAATTCAACTGCGGAATTTTACATACAACCACTTCAATTTTACACGTACAATGTTCATGGAACCACACAAGATTTCACAATGTGCTCTCAGATTAATAATAATAAAGATAAAACAGAATCCAGTAATCACTCAAAACAAGATGCAGGACAACCTACAAGCATCAAGAACACACAGAACAACAAGCAAACCTTCCCCTCATACCAAACTTTTCTGATAAAACCGATACACAGAGATACAGATGGTACTGAATCTGAGGCAATACACATCATCAAAGGAAACATGAAGTGAGCAACATACTGCGACATATTAGAGAATTTATTCTCCTTTTCCTAAAAAAAAAACTATATCTGGGGGTTGGAGGCGGTGGGTTGGAGGTGGGAAGACTAAGACTCCAAAGATGCAGACAAAACAACTGGTCTGGTGAAGGTGCTTGCATAGCCAATCTCCTGACTCGAACTCCCTGATAATTTATAAAGTTTATAAAGATAATTTATTTGCATTGAGTTAAACATGGTTTGACAAAAAGAATGGGTCAAAACTGAACTACAACGCTGCAAAAGGTTTATTACTCCCGACCACAGATGCCTCCAAGTCAACAATGGCTTTGTAACAAATTACAAAATGTTATTATGATATAAGAATGGTATTCTTATATGATTTAAAATTAGTACTCATTACTGTTCTAGTAGTTTTAAGTTTTATCAATTGCCTGTAAAGCAGTGAGCTGCCAGTGGCACGAAAAGTACTATTTTATATATATATATATATATATATATATATATATATATATATATACACACTGAAAGACAACATTGTGTTGATGTAAATTTCGTTCATATGAAAATGTTCATGCATAAACAAAGTAAATTGAGTGCATCATGTTTTCAGGGTAGTGCAAACAGTGTTGAAGGTAAGGGGAAGTCCTCCAATTAAAAAAAAAAGTCATAATTCAATCATTGAGATGCAGATGAAGCCAATCAGAATCTGATCTATGATGAAGTGATGCATTATCCAATAACTTACCAACTCCAGTGGCTGTAAAACAGGATCATTATATCTACAGTACAAACAGTGCCATTGTATTTACCATTTAAAATAGTGAAACTACATGTGTCTTCTGAGTGATTATGTTGACTATGGTTAAATAGTGATATATTTTCCTGGGTGCTTTTTCCCTGACAGTGCCCTGCTTGTCTCCTTCCACCTTGAATGGCCTTATAAAAACAATAATTATAATTACAATAATATAATTAGTTTTATGATAGTAATACTTATAATGCTTTAATGCTATAATTGTATTCCTAAACTATCATAAAACAATCTTTGAGGCACCAGGCAATATATTGGTAACCATTTCATGTAGCAACTGTCTATGAGGTGGCATTTAAGCATTGACCACTTTGGACTGGTTCCCATCACCACCACAGTGAACAGTTCTGATTCGGTAAGTTAATCTAGAACAAAGCATTTTATATCAAACCACTCTGAATGACTTTGTTTACACCTGAACCATTTAGTTATTGCAGTAAATTTGCAAAAACATGGTAGAATTCCACGTTAAATATCAAACAGAAGACTTGCATAGTGCGATAAATACTGTACACATGTGGTAAATAGAGGGTGTGTATACATGCTGTGTTTGCTGCATCTTTGTGCGGACATCTGTGTGAATGTTGCACATGTCTAACTGAGAGGCTGTGTGTATGTGGTTTGACTTAATATATGTGTGTGTGTGTGTGTGTCAGAGAAAGCCTGTGTATGTGTTGTGCATGCAGTGCAGGGTAATTAGCATCGTTGACATTGTTCTCGCCTGCCGGGCTAATCTGTCTATGAGGGGCTTTATCAGTGCTGGTGTTTACAGAGTGTGCCTGTTAGTCTAGCACTCCGCTAGCCTGCTGCTAGCCATCCCATCTTTCCCCCTATTGTCCAGCCTGACGCCTGCCCACAAAAGCCAGGCCCCATGTCCTTATTGTTCAAGAACAACCAGCCAAGACAGCCATCAGCAGGCAGTGGGCAGATGGCCCCATTCAGCAGCACTAACAATACAAATAACTCGACCCAGAGTGCAGGCCTGCGTCCCAGCTCTGTCTGGACCCAGCACGCCAACAGCTCAGCAGTGATTCACATATAGAGAGAAATACAAGTAAATTGATGCCATGTTCCAAACAAGTGCATGTTAAAATTGGTGCCAGATGACGCAAGTTGTTTCCACACTATTGGCAAATGCTATTTCAGAGTAGCTGTCTCACTACATTACAGAATCGGAGAGTAGTGGCAGAAGAGCTCAAATTAGAAATGTGAATTTTTGTACATTGTGGAAAATGGAGACTAAAAAAAGGCTGACACTTAGACTTACATTAATACTTAGAAGTTAACTCAAAAATGCTTGTTAGGCCTACTTTCACTTTGTTATACGATTCAAATGTAATTATGTAATTGCATAATACCATCTCGAAAAGTGGAAACTTTACAGGCCTTAACATTTAATGTAAGATAAAAAAAAGTTTTATTCCAGTTTATTTTGGAGCTTTCTGTTGGTGCATTCATCATTACATTTTTACATGTAAAGGACTGGTGGATAAAATGTTTTTTTTTGGACATTGATGATATTTAATTCTATAGTTCTAAAACATAGATGATATTTTAATTCTAAACTATTGACTATTTTTGTGTTTGTTTTGGCAAGAAAAGTGGCAAATTTGGCATAAATGTAAACGGTAGTTTGTCTTTTTGCAAAACAAGACTGTAGGAACAACATTATCTTTGCATCAAAAAAATTGCATAAAATCACAATAACATCCCCTTTACTACTTACACAAGGTGTTGGTCAAAAGATTCCAGACTTTCAACAGATTAATTCAGTGAGCTATGAGTGAGAACTAATTAGCACTGAATATACATTATTTAAAATCTATTAAATCTATCTGTGGGTTTAAATGAACAACTTGGCTTTCTTTACAGTGGTGGTGATAGGAACTGGGAGTTGTGATGTCTAAAACACACATATCCAAATTTAATGAGACTTCATATGTAATGGGGATCATGGTAAAATAGTAGTAAATTTGAAAAAAAAAACCCTCTCTGCCATGAATTTAAGAACATTAAGAATATGTTTCAGGCTTAAAGTTTAACAATTATAAAAGAAAGGCTCAAAAACTGCATTTCTGTTTTTACAATTTTGGATGCAACACTTTTTTGAAAAGAATAACAACCGATATATAATGAAAAACACATTTTATTTCTCTAATCAAGGTGACATTAATAATAATACAATTATAGCACACTCTCACTAACTTCTATCATGCATAAAACAAACTTTGATAGTGGTCTGTTACGCACTTTTGAACAAAAGTTCACTAAGCTAATTTTTGGTTAAAAATCTTATTGCAAAACCTTCATAAAGCAGTGTTTCAAGCATTAGGCAGCATATTCATAAGCATTCTTTGTAATTGATTTCTATGAGGTCTGGCCGCCTCTGTTGTGAACAAATCTGGCTCTACAAATGTCTCTAGAAAGGTATGCATCTCAGATCTAACGTTTCTGAATAATTTTATGTCTCAATAAGTGAAGTATGTAGACATCTTGACATATCATTGAAGTTCCCCTTTAATGATATTTCTGAGCCAATGTTTACCTCAGTCAAGGCACCAGTGCATTTGATCCTCATGTGACCGCTCATACACAACAGCCGAGATTGCAATCTCAGCTGGATTCTGAATGCCTCTTGAGCTTATTTTTGTTGAGTCTGGCCACTGGACAACATAATACTTTGTAAGTCTTCAACTTCATCAGTTTAGAGCTGATTCAATCAGTATTTGAATTCACTCATGCAGAAATGTCTTATAAAACTACATCCAACACCAGACATGGCTGAGCAAAAACGAGCAATTGCATATGCATGCGGGCCCACAGTGGACATTCTGAGCTGATCAGTTACAGCTGACCCACTGCTCTCATGGGACTGGGGATATGGGATAGCGAAAAGGACTGCCTCTATTGTCTGTGCTGTGCTTTTGTGCGAAGGAATTTTCGAGCATTCTTGTAAGCAGTGAGTAAGTCCTAGGATGATGAAAGGAATGATTAAAAATATGGTTTGAAGTGCTGCTTTCGCACTGTGTCGTGTGCCTTAAGGGCCGACAAGTATGCAAAAGGAAGTATGCAAGGAAGTATGCAAAAGCACAGCGTGTCTGATATTGCTGCATTAATCAAGCACATGAATTCATCAAAGGAGAGATCATCATTCAGATGGAACTAGGTTAGACTGGCCTGTGGTCCTTCAGGAGTGCTGCGGTTCAGCATCGCCACTGCAGGCTCTCTCTTGTTATTTGCTCCGTGAGACCCAGGCTAATTGAATAGTGGCCAGTGGCAGCTGGCGTGGAATGTGGTTGCCGTGCTCCGGCTAGGTCGATCTGCACGGATCAAAGTAAAGGGAGGGGGGAGAATGTGAGGGCAAATGGGGGAACGTTTTAAAAGCTCCCAAAAGGCTCATATGAATGCAAGGCATGCCTCAAGCAAGGCACACTCTGTGTAAAATGGGAAAATGTGGTGGAGTGAAGAGTAACTACAAGAAAAACAGTTTTCTTTTTCTTAACCACTCTAAAAAATAAAAGCTGGAGAAAGGGTTCTTTGGAGCGAGGCCACTGCAGAACCTTCCAATAAGTTGATCTTTAAAGAGTTTAGTTACAACCACTCAACTGAAGGTTCTTAAAGGAACCAATAGTGAGTCTCCTATGGAATCACTCCAAAGAACCTCTTTTGGCATGTTTATTGATAAGAAGACAGCCCATATAATGGCAAAAAGGGACCCTGAGTACTGTTTCTGAGACTTTTCTGATTTAGATTTTTACCCTTATTCTTCATTGGGGCATGAAACAAGCGAGAGGTAACAACACTGGGTCAGTGAGGTGAATAAGTTATTTTTGTTATATCTTTAAAATTGTTTTCCAAAATTAGAAAATAAGGATAAAACACAGTGTCTCAGCTTTTATGTTTGGACAATGTTTTCAATACAACATTACAAGAAAAAAATAATGTCATTTGTTGTGTTTACTCCAATTTCAACTGAGCATAAGTATTGGGACAAATCAATTAAAAACAACCATAATTTTCTGCTTTTTCTTTCTGATGAAGTCCTTGGTTAAGTGTGCTGTATGCCTTTGGTCATATGTCTTGCTGCATTATTAACTTCCGCTCAGTGAGTTTGGAGACATTTGCTTGGACACGGGAAGACGTTAATGCATACTTCAGAATTCATACCATCACTAGTGCATCATCAGTGAACACCACTCATTTGAGTTTTTCATCACAGCTTTAACAATGTTCCTGTCATCAGCTGCTGTGGTTTTCCTGTGACGGCTTTGTTGTTGTAATTAGCTTGCACTTCCAGCAGTTTCTTTCTTTTTTCAAATATTCCATACTGTTGTTTTTCTTCAAAGCCCAGTTGTTCTGAAATGGTTCTGATTTATATTGTATGTTTGAAACTGCCTGCTTATTCATCATCTAATTTTCTTCTTATTCAGAACCTTTTACAACAAAACATGACCCACAGTGCAAACTCCACTACAACCAACCCTACACAATCCCAGCTTACTTATTCGTTTACAATAAAGAAAATAGGTCATTCATTTTATGTAGAAAGCATTATCCAAAAAAAAAAAATTGGGGGTCTGCTATGCAAATTCAGCTTCTCTTTCATCAGGCCTTTGTCTCCTCTGGTATAAAGAGCAGGTTTGGCGTATCTGAAGATTTTCAGACTATTGTTTAAATCAGGGTTTCTCAAGCACTCGGCTGTGGACCACAAGTAGACCACAAAGCAACTTTTGGTGATTCTCGTTCTAATAATGAGCGGGGGCCAGTACATACTGAGCTGATGTTGACACTTTCATAAATATCAGGGAAAAGATTTATTGACTTAATAAAAAAAAGAAATATAAAATGGTTCCAAACAGTAGACAATATACAAGCCTTGTGTCAATAATATATAAAGTTAGCTTTGTCAGTTTTTTGCCCCTTGCCTCTAGAAACAAAATACGCTTTCCCTGACTTACCTAACTAGTAGGAAAAACTGTGTTGTAGAATAATTGCACTTATGACACTTTATGTTCTAAGATATGCAATTATACAATTGATTTTCCTCAAAATACACTTTAAGGCCTTTTTAGTGATAAATAGGTTGGCCTTGAGGTGGAAATAGCTGGTTTAAAGCACTTATTTACAGTCTTCTTTTTAAAAGTCTTTTTAAAACACCTAAAAGGTTTGAGGGCTGAGAGCTGAAGGTACAACAAGGGAATAAAATGTGTGGGATATGTCATTATTCCCCAGGAAGGGCTGTTGTTAGCTGTTTCTTCAGTTATGCTGTGGAAAAACCTAAACAGCTTCTATTTAATATGGTAAGTTATTATAAGCTGACAAAGAAAATGCCCTCATTTATAAATCTCTTATGATTTAGTTATTAAATATTATCAATATTTAATATTAATATTAATAACTAGTTACTGTTATTCAGTAACTACTAATGACTTAAGTTATTACATGTAGTAAATTTGACATATACACAAAAGTATTTAACTCTAGCACCAAAATGTATTGGACATCTTTATCATTTAACCACTGGTAAACTTTAATGAAGTTATAAGATGTTTCACAAAATGATATCTGTTCAAACAAAAATTGTTTTAGCACAGCATCAAACTGATGGTCAACCTTTTGTATGGAGAAAGTCTGGAGAGGAATTCCAACCAGACTGCACTAAGAGCCCTGTAAAGCACAGAGGTGGACATGGCAACATCAGGGGCAGTTTTTTCTCACAGTGCTGTTGGTGAGCTTGTGTTGACTTATGAAACTGTGGACACAGAACTCTACCAAGATGCTGTGGATGCAAACCTGCAGATATAGGCAAAGAAACTGCTTAAACGATACCAATCTGAAACACACCAGCTGCTTGAATGAGATGAGTCAACAAAGTCATTCAGAGTGGTCTAATGTGAAATGTTTAACTGTAGAGAAGCTTATGGACTCATTGATCGTGAGAGGAACCAGGGGTCACAATGTCTACAACACAAATAGGCATTTGTATGTATTGTCCAAATCTTCCAGTAAACCTAAACGTGTCTTCAGAGTTTTTATAAGTAATAAAAAAATAAATTCAATATGAGGACTATATTTGACTTATATGCCCTGCATGTACCTCTCCACCATGAATGTACTTAAAAATAAAAGGCAAAATATTGAAAATATTGATCTTACTGTGAGCATTTTGCATTAAACATTCTGAATTATTTTGCTTACATCTTAAAAATTTAATTATATAGATTTTTTTAAATGGCAAAATTCCCCTTTAACACATTTTTACATGTGGCCCAAATGTCCAAATACTTTTTGGGACCATGTAAGGAGCTAAAGTGGGGCTATACATACACCCCCAAGCAGTTTAAGTGGTCAATAAT
Organism: Pygocentrus nattereri; assembly: GCF_015220715.1. Taxonomy (NCBI): domain Eukaryota; kingdom Metazoa; phylum Chordata; class Actinopteri; order Characiformes; family Serrasalmidae; genus Pygocentrus; species Pygocentrus nattereri. The sequence continues at coordinate 32,785,436 of NC_051214.1, read as the reverse complement.
ATTTTTAAAAGCTGTCTTTTGACAGGCAGTGTAAGTGACTTGGTGGATGGAGGAATGATTGGCTGCTTCTATGGATGAGAGGGTGGAGGAGGGGGAGATGTGGAATGAAGCAGCTGCTCTTTAAGTGGAGGAATCCTCAAAGCCCAGACACTGCAGGGGGAGGCCAGGGGTGAGGAAAAGCACCTGCCGTCTCTCTCTCTCTCTCCCCATCCGTCTCTTTCCTTCCCTCGTTCATTCAGCATCAAATGAGCTCCTGCCCTGTCGAGAGAGCAGCAGGGAGGACTGCTCTAATGCTTTTGAATAGGGATCATGAGCAGTGTCATGTTTACGCTGATTAAAAGATAAAGACGGAACAATCCGCTAGCACAAACGTGTTTTCTTTTCTTTTAACTTGTGTTTGTCAAAAAATAGCAGGAGCCCAAACAATTCAGCACGATCACTGAATCAAAGCGCTAAGATAAATTGAAATGACATCAAACATCTAAAAAATTGGGAGAAATTTATTTCATCCCCTCTGGTAATTTCCTTTTTTCTGTTTTCCTGTCTTTTGTGTCCTCAATTTTAAGAACCCAAAATGTGAGTTTTTGAACATCAGTCCCCTTTGCTGTTTGTTTGCTTTTGAGGTTTTCACAGCCACAAGGCTTTTCACATTTTAGTGAATTGGTCAAATAGGCAGTGAAAGCTAACAGGAGCAATCTCCTCTCTTATTTACTGTGTATACTGTGGACTAAACTGGGGGACACCGCTCAGCTTATATGTAATTCAACCTAAATTGGAGCTTTAACTAAAGCAGAACAGCCAATCAAGTGTATAGCTTATTCAGTTTAGTTCCCTTTTACTAAAGCCTCATTCTCCTAATTCTCGCTCTCTTTTTCTCTCCCTCTCATCATGACCACCAAACACCCTTTCTTTCAGCCTTGTTTGTGTGTGGAGGTATAATTGCCATGCTCTAATTCTCCCCCAGTGGATGAGAAAGCTTTGAGCTGCAGCATTAGTGCGGAAATCAGACAGCACTCCAAGCACGCTGACAGCAACGGCCTGGCTGGCCACTTCAAAAACTGAATGTAAAATAGACAAAGCCCTTCAGCCTAAAGAGGCAAACATTCATCATGAAGAACTGCTCACTACAACTTTATTTGTCACAGGTTCAGGCTTAATAATAGTCGAGACTAGAGGTCTTCAACTGATCCCAGGCTTGGGTTTGTTTCAAATGAGAGATTTTATGATGTCCCACATTTCTTTATTTGAAGAAATGAGTCTATGTAAATTCTGCAGTTACATGTTTTCTGTCTAGCACCATGTTCATTCTCTTTCTCTGTAGTAACATCTGTATGTAGGACAAAGCCTCACTAACTGTCATGCTAACTGTTTGCCATGGGCAAAATTTAACTACAGTATTTTGGGCAATGGTAGCAGGATGACTGGCATGTTATCACTTTCATGATACATTAATCATGCATGTGGACATCTTCATTAGTGTAGAGCAGGTTCAGGTTGAGGTCTGGTTTTGGGTTAGGCCTCAAAGTCCCATGTTTAGGCTTTGGACAATAATTCTGACACATTTCTCCATACTTGCAGTAAAAGAACAAAAAACATTGCTTACTCAAAACATTCATAATAGAAGCCAAACTGTCACAATTGGCACCTCCCAGTCCTGTCCATGTGTTCGTGTTGTTTTGGTCCAGCCCCCTCATTTCATGACTCCACCCCTGATTGTCTCCACCTGTTTCCCGCCTGTCCCTCATTTACCCTGTGTTATTTAAGCCCTGTGCTTTGCCCTTTGTGTCGCTGGTCTTTGGTGTTTGAATTGTTATCTGAACTGTTTGGTTGTTTGGTGTGTTTGGTGTGTTTCTCGTCATGTCTGTATCGGAATCGATCAGTGTTGGCTACATGAACCTGGACCGTTTAGACTATGACCCTGGATTTGCCCATAATAAAAGTCGCTTATCTCCGCATATGCGTCCGCCTCCTTGCTCCCAACCGTTACACAAACCTTTAGCACCTGCCTATTGACTTCTGTTATAAGTGCGTTTTAAGTCCATTGGTGTTCGGTTCTTTTCAAAGTACTAACAAGGGATATTATTGTTCATGGTATTATACGCTGCAGACCGAGGCACTTGAACCTGGTTGTGGGCTCTACAGTTCTAGATAAAATCCATTAAATCAGTATAACCCAAGACAACATGCAAGTTCCCTGACGTAGACAAATTACACAGGCTTTAGTAAGCATGGAAAGAGGCAGTCACAGGGCTAACTATCATCAGCATCAATGACCACACAGTGGAAGTCCAAGCACTCCTTATTTTTAAATGAAGGTGCATACAACACTGCTATTCATCACCTATTACTGTATTATCTTAAAACCAGAACCAGCCTACAAAAAGCTACATTCTGCTATATACAAAAAAAAATTTCACTGACTTACTTTTAGAAGTTCAATTAACTCAAAAATGTAAGGCAGCCCAGTAACTAACTTTTTTTTTTTATTCCTTTAAAACCAACAGCAAGTTAGAATGTAAAACAAAAACATACACTGAACTTGAGATGAGTTTGAACTTCTATGTGCTTAGCTGCTCTTTGTCCGGTCCAGTCTTCACTATCAGCGTGCAGTGTCACCAAACCAACTTGGCTCTACAGCAGTCCACAGTTTGATCACCATATAACACTCAGGGCAAGTGACTCCTTTTCTCAATGAAAAATTGCAAATTTCAATCTTTATTTTTGAGCTTCATTCTGATGCACTTCACTGTACTTACCTGGCTTTAAGTATCGAGTAACAACACATAAAGCCTACAAACAGCATCAGAGCTGATGTTTTGAATACATTTGAAACATTATCAGTCATGAATATTAATATGCAAAATGATAATCATTGGAGTGTATGTGGATGACTGGATGGCAATTAAATAAATCTCATTTTTAAATGAGCCTATCAGAGGCCATGAATTCCTCTGTCTCCCTGGGCTTAAGCTCAGGTAAGCCTATACATTAAATCATCTATAGCTACCGATAGACCTTAGGCTGAAAACCACTAAAGTTTTCCTTTATGCCTTATTATGCAGTATTATTCATACTAAATGATTCAGTAACTATTACAAAACCAACATGTAAGTTAAGTAGTTTTAAGAGTGAGGAACTGAAGTGTAGCCTCACATACATGTCCTTGAAGTTTAAGTGGTGAAAGGATGTTCTCCACTTTCCACACATCTATCCGAGGACTTGCATTGGAAACAGATTGAACTTCTGAACCATCATGAATCATGGGAATGTTAACAGAGATTATAAGAAATAGGGGGGGGGGCAGGAATGGAAAAATCCATAAACTGTAGATGTCCATTTTCTTTCATGGTTGGCAGGCTTTAGCTATTGGAGCCAGGCAGGAACAGTGTGTGCGGCTGAGGCGCACAGCAGGGGATGATGCTTTTCCATCACGGCCTACGGAGGAATCTTCATTGAGTATTCAGGCTGAGAGATGGAGGGCTAATCCACTCAGCCTCCACTGGGAAGCTCCTGTGATAAGGATGAACTATCTTCAATAACAGGACTCCAGAGATTATGGGCACTATTGACCTGCAGATTGCAGGAGAGATGCAGAGATAGAGGAAGACCCTAATCAAAGTTGTGGAATAGTAATACATGCCAATCTAAATAGTAAGACCAAATGCTGAAATACCCAGCATTATGAAATGAAAATTGAGTTATGGGTTTATGAAAATCATCAAGTGCAGGAAGTCAGGTACAGTACGAGTGGCGTGTGAAGATATTTTATCATGCTGTCGAGTTGGGAATAGTCTCCCTCTACATACTATCAACATAGCGCAAAGCTAGAGGGAAAAAACACTGAATAAAGATGGAACACAAACCACATGAGACAGCAGGCTAAATTGCATTGAAATCACCAAATATGGAAAAACAGAAATATATGAAAGATATAGTCCCATTGCTCAAATGCAATAATTCAGATATCATACATATAATAATAATAAAACATTAAACACTGAGTAGTATTTTACTGTATATATGGTAAAGAAAAATGTCAACTAATGCAGGTACAAACCAAAAGAAAAAAAAACTAACAATCAAGACTAATCTAAAGTCCCACTGGTCTACAGCTCTGGTATTTGCTTTAAGATTGATGGTAATATACTTTATACCAAAAGTATGTGGACACCCATTCTAATTAGCGAATTCAGCTACTTTAAAGTGAACCCAGGCTGAAACAGCCATTCAATTCACACATCGCTATGGTGCAATGGTATAAAACTCCCAGCACTGAGCTGTGAAGCTGTGGAACTGCAGCTCTCTGGAGTGATGGAGCCTTATCCAATACCTTTGGCGTGAATTGGAGTTTAGAGTTTGTGGTTCAAAACTACTCTTGTGGCTGAATACAATCAAATCCTCACAGCAATGTTCCAACATTTAGATGGCAAAAAACAAAGAAAGGGGAAAATCTCTCTATTAATACTGAGCAGGTATTAATATAATGAACGGGTGTCTACAAACATTTCTGCATATGTGAAGTTTTAATAACATATAATATTATCAATTTACTGTAATATGTGAAGTTTACTCAAATGAAAATTGTAAAAAGCATGCAAAATGTCTAGTGCTGCTTTACATATACTGAGGGTAAATGGCAAAGGTCTTGAGAGAACATTTAAAGCAGGTAGAAAAATATAGCATCCTGGACATTAAATCCCCAAACACTAGATATGCTGTTAGTTGTGGTTTCCACAGCCATGAGCCTTTCACATTCTGTTATAGTGAATTGGCCAAACAGGCAGTGAAAGCTCTAATGGAAGTGGTATCCTCTGTGATTTCTTGTCTATACATTCGACTGAGTCTAAGAACACCTGCCAATTTACATGTAATTTAAAACTAAAACAGAACACGGCTTCAAGCAGGGCTTCCCAATCCCAGTCTGCACTACACTGCGTAATAATTTCAGCACACTAACGGATATTGGTTGATGGGAGACAGAAGCACGCTGACTCACATTATGAGGCTCACATACACTTGAGGAAAGATGTCAGTAGGTGAAATTTACTTCAAACTACAAATGGCTCCAAACTACTTTACTACAGTGAAGAAGAAACTATGTCTATTTCTAATCTGTGTATGAGAGACTACATTATGAGCCCAGCTATAACTGTTGCCATCGTACATTTAACTAGGCAAAGCTGCTAAACTGGACAAATCCTTTGTTTTTAGAGTCAACAAGATGACAGCCACTGATATATGGAACTGAAAAAAAACTAAAAACATTACTATCATTAAATGATTGACACCTGATGTGGTCATCTGCTGTTGTAGCCTATCCACCTCAAAGTTTGAAGTCTTGTGCATTCAGAGATGCTTATCTGATATCCACTGTTATAAAGAGTCGCTATCTGAGTTACCTATCAGCTCGAATACACCTCAGTCTAGCCATTTTCCTCTGATCTCTTTCATCAACAAGTTGTCATGCATGAGATGTTTTTTTACTATCTGTGTAAATAAATAAATAATGTACTTACAACAGAACTGTAAAATGTTGACTTGAAACTCAAATTTTTAAAAGAGCGGTGATCTAAATATCTTACTGCCTACAAGAAAATATTTAATGTTGTTATGAAGATAGTCTGTTACCACCATAGCGTGAAAGAAAGAATGGGATGATCAGTGATTTTAAGAATTTTTAAAACTTTTTGTCATATAATTAAGATCATTTGCCAACTTTGCAATTTATTAGACAGTTTTGTTTAATGTACATACATTCACTTTTAAGTACATCTTTTCTAACCATCAAGCGCCAAGCTATCGATAGTTTTCTTTTACTCTAACACACTAGGTTTAGCTTAAACACTGACATCTGAAGCTCTTAACAGCTTTTACAAACCACTGCTCCTGCTATAGGGAATTGTTCCCTTGTGCAGGCATATTAAGTATGTGTGGGTCGACCATCAACTGTAGTTCTTGCACTGTGTTTGAGTGCAAATTGGTACAGGAGACAGTAGGCGATGGTAAGCTGACAGAAGGTGCTCATCAGTGGGCCTTATGCTGCATTTGTATGTATGCGACGGACAATGGCAAACTGGATATTCCATTGTTTTCAACAGAGCCATGTTTCAACATAAGCAGCATTCTGCAGACTACAGCAGTGAACGGAACGATCTGTCAACAGTTCAATTTTCCCAACTTTTCCTGTTGCACAGTATCATACACAAAATAGGAGTGCAGAGCATCTTCCAGACTTTACTATAAATAATCTACACTGTTAAAGCTCTCCTGTGATAATCATCCATTTTCATTTTTTCATTGATAACGCTGTCATCATGCCAACAATTGCACTGCAGCTCATAATGACATTTTTTCAACACAAGCATGAACACAGCATAAGTTGTAATTTTTTTGTAGGGGTTGGCACATCTGGGCCATTAAAAGCTTTATCCAACTTTTAAACACTGAACAACACAGTAAATAAAACAATTTCAGTTTACTGCCAAGTCTCCAATAGAATGAATTATACAAAATTACAGCTTCATTTACAAGACTCTTGACTGAATTCATAACTTTTAACAAAATTTTTGCTGCATGGTTCTTTAACCTAGGAATAGTGCAATTAGTGTGCACTAACATCCCTGTAGTTATTGAATATGAATATGAAGCCTTGGCGTGTTGTCAGACCTGAAAGTCTGGACTAAGGTTTGAACAGCCATGCTTTTGTTTTATTGCATAAATTTGATTTGGTTAGTTTTCTTTTTATATAGCAATTTAGTGAGTGCACTAAAGAACTTTGCATGACACACATGCGTTCTGTCATCATCACTGACATGGGCTGTTACTCCCTATACCTGACATTGATTGGTTTCTAGAGGAGTGTGTCTTGTCAATATCCTCTCTCTCTCTCCTCCTCTCAGAAAATAAGGGACAAGTTTTGTCCCTTTTATACATTTTTTTTTCTTTTCAACTTGATTTTTTACCTTTTCATTGGACCAAATTATACTATTTTGTCTTCTCTTCTCCCCGTGTACTACCACAGCATATTTTTCTTCTCTTCCCGTTCTTTTTCTTCTTCTGTTGTTTAATGGCTGATAACAGCACCTCAACTTCCTGTCATTGGCCCAAAAGTCCAAACCACACAAAGTTTTTTCAGCAACCCAAACAATGGTTGAGTTTGTTCCCCACCGAAACCACCTCTTTTAGTCAGACCACCTTTCACACCTGCTATTTTGGTTCAGACCAAACTGAACAGTCAGAAGGTTGAGACCAAAAAAGGTAGGTGTGATAGTATGTAATAACCCTGGTATTTTCAGGGGGTAAATGTTTTCTGCTGGAATTCAGCAACTGCCCATTGACTCGTGTTTTGATTCCCTGAGTTTCCGGTTCTAAATTACTGTCTTTGGTAATCAATGGTACAATACAGAAGAGCCAGATAGAGGTTATGCTGGGAAATACTGTAATACACTGTAAAATTGCAGGATGCAGGAGATCAGCAGTTTTAAGGGCATCCAAAGTCCCTGGAAGCAATCATATTCCACTCCGAGAGCGATGTGTGTCCAGACATCACTGCAGGATCCAAAACTAAATGCCCTGTAATTCATTCCTTCCTACTATTCTGGGATTCAGGGACAGTAATGTATTGCAGATTTCAGGCTCCTCTGGAGCAGCTCCTGCCAGTTGCATCCAGCAGAGGTTAATGTGTGTGTGTCCTGCAGTGTGTCAGAGACAAAAGAACAGGCCTATCGACCGTCTGCTAAATGTGCTGTCTGCGTCAGCCAGCGAGAGTTAGCTGGCTCCTGCTCGGCTCTCATGGTGATAAATCACTTCTGTATTGTGCATGCAGTTTGTCGGCACGCCAGTGCATGATAATGCCACCAGACTGGCCTTTGGAGCCCAATGGACTTGGTGGCTCCAGGCAGAATGTACAAATAGTGTTATTGGCACCATTGTGTGTCTACATGATTGTGTGCTACATATTTAATGGTAAACTCAATATATTTTAACATGATCACATTAAATGCAACATTTTCCTACTTCTACTTTAATATATCGATTTGTGATATAAATAAAAAGCAACAAAATCTCATATCTCAAAAATAGTAAATTTACAGGAAACACCAAAAACATTTTTCATTTTTAATGTAACTTCATATAGCAAGATGTTATTCCAAGTGATTCTAAACCATTTCTATTGACCTATTCATCAAGAAATGTTTACACAATTTAAAGTGTAGCTGCTGTTTTTAAATGATGCAGAAAAATGATTGTTGTCTCACCAGCCATTTTATTATAGGAACACCATTCTAATATTGAGTAGGACCCCTGTGGAGACATTCCATAAAGATTCTGGTCCATGTTGACATCATTTCATCAAGCCAATGCTGCAGATTTATCAGCTGCAAATTCAGGCAGCAAATCTCCCGTCCCACCACATCCCAAAGGCGCTCTGCTGGATTCAGATCTGATGACTTGGGAGGCCACTGAGGTACAATCAACTCACTGCCATGCTCATGGAACCAGTTTGAGAAAACTTTAAAATACTTTGTGACAAGCCACTCCATCATGCTAAAAGTGGTAAATTGTGATAAACTGTGGTCATAAAGGGATGTACATGGTCAGCAACAATTTTCAAGCAGGTTGTGATAAAGTTGGATTGGTGTAAGGGCACCCTTACTGTATGCCCAGAAAACGTTTCCCACAGCACCAATATCACCAAGACAGGTTGGATCCATAGATTATATCTATGTTATATATTATATAACATACTATATATATGTTGTTTATATCAAATGCTGACTCTACCATCTGCATGTTGCTGCAGAAATTGAGATTCATCAGACCAAGTGACATTTTTTTTTTCCAATCTTTGCATGTCCAGTTTTGGTAGTGCTGTGTCCACTGTGCTACATATTTAATGGTAAACTCAATATATTTTAACATGATCACATTAAATGCAACATTTTCCTACTTCTACTTTAATATATCGATTTGTGATATAAAGAAAAAGCAACAAAATCTCATATCTCAAAAATAGTAAATTTACAGGAAACACCAAAAACATTTCTCATTTTTAATGTAACTTCATATAGCAAGATGTTATTCCAAGTGATTCTAAACCATTTCTATTGACCTAATCTTTATTTGACCTAGCTTCAGATTCCTGTTCTTAGCTGACAGGAGTGGAACCTAACGTGTTTATTTGCTGCTGTAGCACATCCACCTCAAGGTTTGAAGTACATTCAGAGAGGCTTTGCTGATATGCACTGTTGTAAATAGTGGTTATTTGAGTTAAGATGTTGCCCATGGATTGATTTTTTTACACCATTCTGTGTAAACCTTTATGCATGGAAATTGTAGATCAGCAGTTTTTAATATACTCAAACCACCCTGTTTGGCACCAACCATCGCACCACAGTCACAACATATTTTCCTATCATGCAAATTGCATTCACTTATTTAACAAAACATTCTAACTTCACTTACATATGGTAGCTGTGGTGTTGGTATGCTTCGGTATTTGTATAGAGAAGAAGGAGAGGCAGAGAAAGCACAAGCAGTGTGTTGATATCTCTTTATCTGCCAGTGTTCATTATGTCATGGTTGGACAGCTGCCCAGAGATGCCACAGAGAACCCTATAGCAGCATCACACTCTGAAAGAAAAGCAGGCAGAGAGGCTTTTCTGTGCTGAATTGATTACATTAAGAAATGTAGAGCACACCATCTACTTTCTCCATCTCTTTTCTTTTTCCCCTTTTCTTCTCCCCCTTTCTTCCTCCACGTTCTTCACAGCTGACAGGCTAGCAGCCTATGAAAGCAGAACTCCCCTTTCTGCTTATTATTCAGGGGATTTAAGGCTTCTCTTGTTCACTTCCCTTCTTTTTCCTCCTTTTTGATATTCCTTTGCCATCACAACATTCATCTAAATGCTTCAAATCCCTCGTTCTTCAAAAAAAGAACAGCTCCTTTCATGGGTTCTGCTAAATAGCGGCGCTGCATATCACTACTCACTCAAGTGTGTCTTCAATAAAGAGAAACTGACGCGCACACACTCACTCACAGAAGGACAGTAAGGCAGAGTTTCTAAATTATATTCATGTTCAAATGTGTTCTGCAACCATAAAAACATGCGGTGTGGAAATGAGCAAACAGACGCTTGTAATCATACCTGTCACTCAGGAATGCAAATAAGCACGTGCGCAAAAAATGTTATAATTACCAAACACAATAAAGACATTATTTTTCATACTGGTAATTAATTTCATTTTTAGACACAGAAAGCGGCCTCCTGAGGGCAGCTTAGTGATTGCCTCTGTCAGTTTGGACATTTCAGCAAACCAATGGACAGAAAACACAGAGCCAGTCAAAAGCACCGCATGCTGGGGTTCTGATCCACAAAAACTGTAATTACTTCTGATTGGACCAACCCTTGCTTGTCATTGTCCAGCTCCACAGCTCTACTGTATTGACAGCACCACACAGGAGTAACAACACAAGCCAATCAGCCGAGCTCAGGGAGGCCCACATCACAACAACCTGGAGAGCAGGAGCACGGCTCATTACGCTGGGAATTCACCACCTCACACTGTGGCTTTCTCCTCCAAATACTCTCTCGCTTGCTCTCTCGCTCTCTCACTCTACATTTCAGCTGCTCTGTTCAGTAGTTCCAAGGCAGCGTGAGAAAAATCAGTGTCGTAATCTATGGATGGGAGCCAACGTTAAGCAGCTTGTTCAACCATGCTTTTCCACTGAAGATGAAGCAACACTGTAGTTAGACACAATTCCCAGACGATTAGGCAATAGAACGTGTACAGACAGCACTTCAGTGAAAGGGGGTGTTGGGTGGGGGCTTTTTGTAAAAGAGGTTGGTTAAAAAAATACATACAGACAGTGGAACTCACCATGCACACTGGATAAGACCCGTCAAGGCCAGAGAGGAGCTGACCAGTACTGAAACTTACAGTATCTCACTGGCAGCAGAGTTGCCAGGTGGTTACTGTAATTAATATTTACATCTTATACACTGTAATGTTTGTTTACAGTAAGGACATACTCTACCATATTTTTAAATGTAGTACAAACATTTTTTCCACAAGACTACATACTGAGAGCAGTATATTACTGCAATCAACAATATCCCCTTTTCTGAAAATTATTAATTACTGTACATTTTACTAGGTCCAAAATTCAGTGTTTTTATGCTAATGCTACACAGTACTAAACTCAAATTGGGAACGGGAACACAGACCACTTGTTACTTAGCACTAACATGATACTGCAAATCCTAAAGAAAACTATATAACTAGCTGAAATTAGCATTATGTTAGCAGTCACATTTTCGACATGAAGCTCCTGAGTGGCACAACCTTCCAAGCGTTTCCCGTAGCATCAGGAGATTCTGAGTTCAATCCCTGGTGATGCTATAGCTATCTGTGGTCAGGAGTCCAACAAAGCACAATTGGCCTCACTCTCTGGGTGGGTAGGATGGCCCTCCTCTCCCCCATCACTTGCACTATGCTAGTCAGCGCAGGTGTCTGTTAGCTGATGTAACAGAACTGATGGTCAGCATTTCGAAGAGATGCAGTGGCTTGCTTCACAGGCCTTAGAGGAAGCCTGTGCTGGCATTCACCCTCCCAGCGCTGGGGGTATTGTGTGGCTGGGGAAGCACTAATTAGTGGGTGAAATGGGATATCACTAAATTGGGGAAAAATCTGGAAAAAATAATTGACATGCTATAGAATGACATACACCAACTGGCCACTTCTTTAAGCACACCACTTTGTTTCTACACTCAATGACTATTTAATTGGCTGCACTTTATAGTTCTACAGTTACAGACTGCAGTCCATTTGTAAGCCCCTTTCACCCTGTTCTTCAATGTTCAGGACTAGAGGATGACCAACATAAACTGTCCAGCAACAGATGAGGTATTGTCTCTGACTTCACATCTACAAGATGGACCAACAAGTTAAGTGTGTTGGGAATGATCCACCACCCAAATAATACTTGCTCTGTAGTGGCCCTGTATAGGCCTGACCATTGAAGAACAGAGGGCTAACAGAGTATGCACAGAAGTTTAGTCTGAAAACGTAGAACTCCAAAGTGCTCTTATATGGTAAGTGGAGCTAAATAGACAAAAAGTGCAGACACAAGACAGGCGTACTTAACAACTGGTTAGTGTATATGACAACTCACTTGAATATCTTTATAAGCTGCTTTATTATGCATAGAATGCTTTATTCTATGCACAGGTAGTGCTGGGTAAGGTACCATGCTATTACAAAGCTAACTAGTACTTTTCCACTAGTTAATTATCAACTACATTTTTCTTATTGACAGATTGTAATGAGAAGTACTTTTGGTGACTAGTTACACAGTAAAGCTGATGATACTTTATGGACTGAGGTAGTATACCACTACATCGTTACAGTAATATTCCAGTAGCCATACAAAAAGATGTTGCACACAGTATAATCTACTGTAAACATGATTTCCTTCAGTATTGCGCATTTGTCAATGTTTTAGATCTTTAGACAAATTTAAAGATTAAACAGTGGTTAGATAACATGTTTTAAATGTAGTACTTCATGTAATTAAGGAGCCACGTTACCCATCACATGAATCGCCCATGTGAAAAAGTAATTGCTCCTTTTAGTTTGCAACAAATTTACCAAATATAATGGATGAGATTCAACTGACCGAACACAGAATGCAGCCAGCGCTGTAGAATGCAAATCTCACTCATACTGTAGTTCACCATCAGAGTAATGTAGTCACCCAAACGGTTTTACAGGCACATTAAGCAATGACCAAAAGAAACTAGACAAGAGATGAGAAAAAGATGAATTCTGCAACGGGTTACTGTTTTTAACTGTTTTTAAAGTTCTAGGACATCACTAAACCATAGTCTTTGCCGCCTCAGGGCCTGAAAAATTGCTATTAATGAAAGAACCATGAGTTCTTTTCTGTATCAGAGAAGTCTGTTCATCTGTCCATGAGCTGAAGCTGAAACATAATCGTGTTATGCAGCAAGATAAAAATCTAAAACAAGAAAAGCATAAAAAGAAACAACATGAATGCTTTGGAGTGACCCAGTCTTAAACCCAAGAGATGCTGTGGCAGGGCCTCAAACAAGCAGTTTCCAATATATTTGAATTGAAGCAGTTCTGCAATGACTGTGCTCACATTCCTCCACATGAGTGTGACAGGTGGATATTAAATTAAAGGAAATGTTGGTAGCAGTTATTTCTGCTAAACATTATGCAACAAATTATTCATTTTAAGAGGGAAATTACTTTTTCACAGTTCGCATGTTGGCTATCTTAGCTCCTTAGATAAGCGAAATAATAATTTTAAAAATGTGTTTTGTGTTTGATAAGGTTCTCTTTGCCTATTATTACATTTTGCTTAAAGATGTAAAAAAACTCTCACTGTGACAAATTTGCAAAAATAGAGAAAATCAGCAAGAGGGGCAAATATTTCTTCATGCCACTGAAGATGAGACAAACATAAAAGAACGTCTCCCCAAAGCTGTTATGAGGTTTCAAGTTCCATCCAGAGAATGAATTATGAAGATTTACAGCTTCATTAAAGGGAAAATAAAAATTGTATGCAAAGGGTTGGGCACCACTCCTCAAATTACTTTGCTTTCTTGATTTTCTAAGTGAAAATAAGTGAACACACCCTCCACAGAGAACACACCTTGGCAAATTTGCTGAATTTAACATGTTAGGATGGAAAAAAGCTAAATATGGCCTGTGTAAAGGTTATTTTTATATTTTATATTTTTTTCCAGTATTTTAACCCTTACAGGTCAGTGATGGCATCAGAGGACCTTGTACATGAGATAATTCATAAAAATGCTGCATGCTAGAGACTTGATTTTTTTTCCCGGGGGGGGGGGGGTAGTGTTGTGCTGCTCCAATGAGGGTGATTATATTCCCTTCAGAAGCTTTGTAATCCAGTGTTAACTCTTAACTTGAACACTTGAACTGTCTTTCTGTGATTATTTATCCTCTTCTCAATTTTGAAAAAAGTTCACTGATGCTTTAGGTTGAGTCTTTCAACCCATCAACTGCTGTGCTTCTGACTTGTCAACCAATCAGAGGCGGTGTTCTTGACTTGTCAATGGCACAACGCTACCCTTATGGGCAAAATTTGATGTTGCAAACGATATCATTGACCTGTAAGGGTTAAACTAGATAAAAATGCCTGGTGTGCACTAAAACTTGCAGAAAAATACCATATATATCTTGCGTCCTGTAGACGATGTGTTAACTTACGTTCACTTAGCAAATTAACTGCATTTTAACCAGGAGTATCCATATGTTTGCAAACAAATGAAAATGCATGGCAAAAGTCTGTGTTTTGCATAGAAGTTTACCAGTGGAATTCAGCAATTGCTCACTGACTCCTATTACTGGACTCTCTGTTCAGTGATTCAGTTCAGCAAAAATGCATCAAATTTATTGTCTGTGGTAACTGAACAGGTTGAAAAATGCTGGAGTAAGTTGCGTCATCACACCCTGTGCAAAATCAACACTTTGGTCACGTTCACTAAGGTACAAGACTATTACTAGTCATATACCAGCGCAGTGACCAGCCAAACACACCCTAAAAAGATTTATAAACTGAAGTAAGACACATCTGCATTTGCGTCAGAGCAAACCTGCTTGCTGTATGAACCTGTAGTGAAAAAGAATAATGTCCCACTGCAGTATCCATTGGCTGGATCTGCAGAGAGGGTGTGGTAAAGTACAAAAACACACATGCTCACACAGTGACTCACTCATTCCCCATGAGATCATCAGTGGTCGACCCCCGGGATTGCTGGGAACAGGAGTATAAAGGGAACGTGTGGGCGGAGACAAACAGTGCAGGCGTCGCCCATAGAAACAAAACAGGAAGATTAAGAGGAGGCCTGCTGCTCAAAACAGGTGTGCTTCAGCCAAAACATGCATGAACACTCAGCATTCAACCAGATCTCAACCTTAAATACAGGCTTTGAAGAGACACTCCACTGAAAAAACACAGCTGTCAGCTATTAATGAAAACCCTACCTCAGTGTTGCCTCAGGCTTTACAGCGAAGATTATTGTTAGTTTATATTTGTATTAAATAGAGATTCTAATAATTTGTCAAACATTCCATGTAAATTAATCAGTTAGGGTGTAAACAGTCATTCAGAGTGGTTTGATTGGAAATGCTCTGTTCTAGAGAATCTTACTGATTCAGAATTATTCACAGTACTAATAGGGACCAGACATTTGATGTGCTTAATGCCTCTAAAAACTCCCTCACAGAAACTTATAACATGAGATTGTTATGAATATGCTGCTCTGTTTAACAAATCCCAACAAAAAAGTTGGGACTGTCAGTGAAATACTAATAAAAATGAAAACAGTGAAAAGTAAACTCTGTAAAAAATAGTTTAATCTGTATCAAACTGAAAACAGTACTAAAGCACAACATATGACGCTTTACCTTATTGACTTTAGATTTTGTAAAATATATGCTCATTCAAAATTTGCAAAACATTACAAAAAAGTTGGACCAGTTGCTTACCACTGTGTTACATCACTTTGCCTCCAGTTTTGAAAGAGGATTTTTTGCCATTCTTCAGTACTTAACTGCATATTTTGCACTTCATAATGTGCTACACATTTTCAATAGGAGACAGGCAGTCCAGTCCACTACCTGCTCCTTAAGCAGCCATGCTCTCGTAACACATGCAGAATGTGGTGTTGAAGTACATATGGGGAGCTCTAAATGGTGTCTAAAAGGCAGCATATGTTGCGACAAAATGTGTATGGATCATTCAGTGTTCATTTTTTTCCAAGTGTGCAAGTTACCTACTCGACCCTGGATTTTAATCTGTAACAATCAGGATGGTCCTATTCTTATTTGGCCCAGAGAACACAATGTCTCATATTTCCATAAACAATCTGAAATGCTGACTCAGACAACAATATGTTTCCACTGTGCATAATTTCAGATGAGGTCAAGCCCAGAGAAGTCAACAGCAATTCTGGATGTCACCTCTGCTGTGCATAGTGAAATATTAACCCCCTGGGGTCTAAGGGCATTTTCTCACTTTTACATATCTTCTCTAAATTCGCCTTTATAGGTACTTTCAAATAACATGATACCGATGTTTCATATCAAAATGCTCTGTTATCACAACTTTCCAAAACCACTGCAGCAACATCAGCAGCTGGTGTGTCTCTGATGTCGACTGAATGAAGGGTTTCTGATGTGCTGAGTAAGTCCTTAGTGACTTCTTGAGTGTGGAATGTAGACAGACACACTGGAATGTAGACAGACACACAAATCCACCAATTGCACATGGTAAGAAGCAGATGATATGTATCACATCCCCTCATCATAGCCTCATAACTCTGGATGTGAGTTACGTACGATCTCGTGACAAGATGGAATCAAAAGAGCAGACACTTGAACCATATTTGTCCACCATATTATTTAAAAGATACAGAAAAATGTATATAAAGAAACATCCAATATGACATGAGGGTTAACTTGCAGGGTTCACCTGCAAGGATGCAGCAAAAGTCAGTGTTTATTGTCAGTAGTCTATCAAAGAATTCCTGAGCCCATGTGGTGATCCTGAGGCCAGAGAAGCATGGTGCTTTTAAATGCAGTGCCATCTGAGGGATGGAAGGTTCTGGACATTCAGGTGTGGATTTTGGCCTTTCTTTTCACACAGATTTTTCCAAATTCCCTGAATCTATTGATAGTGTTTTGTAGTATAGTAGGTAAAATACTTGAATTTCTTGAAATGCTTGGTGAGGAATGTTGGTCTTAAACAGTTGGACTATTTTCTAATGTGTGATTTGGCAAAGTGGCGAGACTCTACCCATCCTTGCTCATAAGGGCGAGGTCTTTTCTTTTATACCCAAGCATTATTATATCACCCCATTCAAAATACTTTCTGAACATTTCTCAACGGTCTTGGTGTTATATGTGTTAAGCTTTTTTTTTTCCTTTACCATCATTTTACCATTATCAAAACAACATATTAAACCATGTTTGTATAGAAAATAAACTTACCATTCTTGTGTAGGCAATCAGATGTGTTTTGGTGTTTCCTCAACCAGGAATGTGCATTAACATGTATGCATTCCATCAGATCTCAACCTTACACTGATGCCTTAAAGGAATACATTCCTGGAAAAAAAAATCTTGTAGCCAGTGTATAAAATCTGACAGGTTTTAAATGCTAACTAGGCCCTACCAGCTTCAATGTTAGCATTTCTGATTGAAAGTTTCCTTTAAAAGGTGCACTCCCTGATTGCTATGGACACATCAGTGTAAGGTAGCAAAATGTAAAACCGAATAAATATTTATGACACACTGCTTCATTCACTGACCACTGGGATAGGCTCCAGACCCAGAAGGATAAGTGGTCTAGATATAGTGTGTGTTTGTGGCTCATTTCTGTGGACTGTTTGAGTCTATTTTCTGTTACGTTTAATCCAAGTTTACCCTTTCTTTTAAATATGGTAGTAGTTGGGAGGATGTGTGCGAATTTGGATCTCAGTGGAAAGACTTATATTAATGAGAAAGTGGGTAAGGCAGCAATGTTTGCTTTACAAACACCAGAGAGATTCAATTGATATCACATATGTGACATGAAGTAGAAACTTAATGTAAAAAGTAAAGGGAACATGAATTTAATATTCACTTTACTTCATTACTAACTAGGCAGTAACTATGTAATTACACACAAATACATAATTAGTACACACAAATAACTAGAATTATTCTTCTTGCACAATATAATGACATTTGGCCTCACTGCCCATCATTACCACTTTATTTACTGACAGCAAGCTTGAGGTGCCTAGCTTCTGCAGTGGAATGAGACTCACCCCACAGTATTGTGGGGAAGGTCATGGGCAGGGGCAAAAGTCATTACAGCTACATCATATTACCTGAGTCTATTGAGACAATATAGATGCCTTTCATAAGAGTGAAAGAGAAAAATGGGACCACTGTGTGTGTGATGTAAAGACCACATGGAAGAGAAGTGGAGTGTCCTGATGACCATGAGCAGCACCTTCTATGCCCCACACACTCACCAACACCCACACTCACACTCACCGTAGACAGCCTCATCCTAGTGACAGATGTGCCTCTACAAACACAAGAAGCCCCCAAGAGAACAAAGGGCAGGGAGCAGAGCCCCAAGCACAAGGGAGGGCCTCAGGGCCAGTCAGAAAACGAGTGAATGAGTGAGTGAATGACAAAGCCTTAAGACTTGTACAAGAGGTGGACAATATATATAGGCTGACAATATTTTTGCTTACTGATAAATGGGAAAATAAGGTCTTTGCAATTAAAAATCTAATATTTAACTAATAATATCTAATAATTACCTTTTAATTTTTTCTTATGCACACCCTGATGCATGTATAGTGCTGTAGAGCCTAAATGTCAACAGTGGAAGCGACAGCAAGGAGAACACCTTCAATATTGTTGATATAATTAGTTATATTTCCTCATTACGTAAATAACTACATATGGGTGTATCACGGAGCAACTAATACCGCTTCAGGAACTATAATGGAGTAGTATATCTGAACTTGACTATAGCCTGACAAAAGCCTGACCTGAACCTACTTATAGCACTTAAATCAAAGCCTGACAAAAATTTGTTGTTGGGAGTATTGCCTAAAGATGCTTAGTTATATGGCATGGTGTTCTTGCTCAGACAGGAAGCTGAACCTCTTTCTGCCACATGCAGGGCAACGGTGTTATCCACTATGCTATACTAACCCAAGAAAGGCTCTGTTTTGAACCCAGGATTCAACGTTTGCACAGGCTTGATTATTAATGCCCACACCTGCCTTCTTCAACCACATATCATGATCACCTGCACCTGTGAAACCTAGCGTCGCTCCTGCCGACATCCGCTTCCTTCAACCGTACATCATGCCCATCCACACCTGCCTACTTTAGTCTAAGGTCTTTGTCCACAGCCGTAGTAATCCGCACCACTGGCAGAGATTATGCCCATGCAACCCTTCTGACCTGCCGTAAAAGGCCTCCAGACACATATTTCCACATGCCCACCAACAAAAATACATATCTGAACTCTGGAAAATAGAAGTATATATTTTGTGGAAATTTGGCTAAACAAAACCATAAAAAACTGCCACCACAGAATGAGTCACTATTGACAGCCAAGTGTACAGCAGCATGGCCAAGCAGCTTGGCGTCACTTTGCTGCTTTTTATGTATATTAGTACTGTATTATTATGTAAAAATGTTATAAACCATCAAAAGGTAATCTAAAATTAAATGAAGCCAAAACAGACAGCTGTGACATGCCATAGTATGGGCTGAAAAGTCAGAAAAAAATTCTTGGAAAAATGCAGTTAGATTTTGTAAATTAGATTTTTAATTATTTAGAGGCTTACCAAACTTCATTATGTGCATGCAGCATGTTATGAGTACTACTGTGTTTTTATCTCTGCTGCTCTCTGTTCTACTTGCTGCTTATTTGTTTTCTGTACATTCACTTTCACAAGCGGTCAATATTTGTCCAGGAGAACAACATTAATTATATGGAATTCATTTAACTCGTAAAATTTGTTCATATAAATTATTAATGTTTGTCCTTGTCTGTCATTTGCGTGTGCTCTCTGCGCCATCTGACTGAGTGACTTTGTGAATGTAAACAGTGCGACTGCAGGAAGTGCTGTAAATTCAACAAGCAATTTGTCAAAGGATTTTATCATGCTAATATAAAACTGGTGGATAAAGATCACTGTGATGACCAAAGCTCACCTGCACACACCAGACTCAATTTTCAATCTGGACAGCTCTGTAAGCTTTACACTTATTCATAAAGATTTTATTTACAGTTCTTTTGAACTGTTTTTACAGCCTAGTTTCTAGTAATGATAACAGACACTTCACAGGAAAAAGTAAATCTGTTCCTTTTTATGTATATTAATGTAAAGAGATTTCATACCAAGTAATTTTAGCCCATTTCTATTGGTCTAGTCATCAAGAAATTGTTACACGATGTCACTACTGACACACATTTTCTGCAATTTAGTGAAATGATTGTGTTTTCATAAAAAGTATTCAGATGTTTTTTGTGTACAACTGTTCAGAGACTTTTTAAGCTCTACTAAAGTTGTCACTACCAAAACAGTCACTACTGAAACATTTGGTAAAGTTTCAGAAGTGTTATGATTATTTTGGTAGTGATGAAATGGAAATGTTCAATCATTTATTTTAATAAAATGAATATAAGTTATAGGGCCACTCAAAGCAAAAAGATTTTAATCTAAAGTCCAAGTCAGTTAAAAACCTGAAATGTGTTTTGAGAAGGCAATTTGTTAGAATGATCCATATATTGAAACAAAGTTTTGCTTAAAAAGTACCTCCATGTCCCACAGGATTAAAAACACTGATCTAGAAAAATAAAAATCAAAAAGTTGAGACTTGGACAGCGATTTGACTAACTACCCTAACAGTGAAACTGAAGCAACTGAAATCAGAACCCTAGAGATATTTGAAAGGCATTTTATGTCTGGATGTCAACAAACGGGGTCCCCTCGGAAATAATTCAAGGTCTACAAAGAAGCTCTCTTGTCTTATGTCCTTCCATGCCCTTGTGCGGACACACATATACAGACAGCTCATGAATCTTCTCCTTCTGTCTCATTCCAGACTATTCATTCAGATGAGCAGGAACACTCTCTCTCATCCTTGTCGCTGTCTCTTCACATCGCCTCTCTCTTGCTCAGTTCCAGTCCCACTCTCTTTCTCTCTCTCTGAGTGACTCAGGGAGCGTGACTGTGCGGGTAGCTGCAGGGGAGGCAGCATGGCCTCATGACTGATCATATAGACACTGGGCTAATGCTGTGGTGGTGATTCACCCACTGCAGAACAGCCTATCCCCCCCACACACACCGCCCTGCCCTGGCTGGAAAGCTGCTTGCTGCTGCGGTGGGGTGCAAATACTCCCCTGAGAGGGATCCACATAGGCCTGCATAACACACACACACACACACACACACACACACACAGGCATCCAAGAGTATGTACACACACATACTGTGTGGTTTGATCCAAAGGGAATACTTAACATACAAGAGAACAGACACAACAAAGAGAACAGAGAAACAGAAAATAAAAAGAGAGAGAAAAGAATGGGAGGATAAAAGGAAAATGAAACTGTGACATACAGGGAGGGGGAGAGGAGAGGAACAAAGAGAAGCCATGTGGAAATGTGACAACAAACACATTGTAACTGGTGGTATAAAAAGACCTGCTTGCAACAGCAAAAATATGTTCCTCTACATTGGAGCCTCTACATAAAATCAGCATTAGCACTACTCATATGCTCTGTCTTTACTTAAGGCAAAATGTGTGTGTCCATCAAGCAGTCATCGCTTTTACATTTAAGCTCCACCCTTCCCATTATTTAGTAAAGAAGACCTCAGGCTCTGCATTGTGAAACACAAAGAGGCCATGTTAATATTAATACTGCATTTTTTCTTGTATTTTTGTCCCTCAAAGCCTCTGTCCATGTGGTTCTACCAGTAAAGATATGCCACCAAAAAGTGTTTCACAATGTTATAATTAAGATAATATATAAGAATCAAAACAAAGTAACAATTTCATTCTCCCAAAAAACTGAGCTGCTGCCTTCTCAGGACTGTGTGGGTGTGTCAGATCACTTTAATGATTGACAGTGGCATCACCCTGGAAATGTAAACAGAAAAGCACCAGTGGCGAGTGCCACCGCCAAATGATGCTAGAGACAGCAGGCGGAATCGGTGTGTTTCAGTCCTACACGTTTGATTTTGAAGAACAAGAGCCCCCACAAGAAAACAGACCACATTGTTCTTCTCGACCCATCTCTAAATGAGGGGTATAAGGCAAAAAATAGAGAACAAGGAGTCTAATGGTCATTTTAGAGAGCTAGTTACATTATGCAGCTTATGCTCAAAAACCTCATGTGCATATATCACAGACATATTGCATCTGATATTTGAATGCTCACCATCAATGATGCTATATCCATAACCTATAGCTAGCTAGTTCACTGCTGGACCATGTTTCTGTAACTGAGGTCACACAAACTCCCATTATGATTCCACATGGTCCTATTTGTGGACACAGTGGAGACATTTCTTGTGTGCAATGCTTGTAAAGCACAGCTGTAGAAAAACACAGTGATCACTGATATTAGGTGGCAGCAGTTACAGTTCTACAGTTAAGGAGGACTCCTAGCTATCAAGCTCTTGTATTTATTGAAACACAATAAATAAGTTAATCATGTATAGGGGGTCTTGGACAGGTGGCTAAAGAAAGTAGGAAGCAGCTATGCTAGTAACTACTAACAGTGTAATAAACCATTATAACAAATAATGTCACCTTTAGATACACTTAAATAAATGTGAGTTTTGTCTGGGCCTCAGAGCAATGGGAGATTCAAGTAAGTTATGTATACACATTGCTAACTCTAACTCCATCAAACAGAGGAAAGTAGCAGATAAAGTCATATTTAAAAAATGTATCAAAAGAAAAGAACGTCATTCTTTCTCTGCCAGTTCATAGTAAAACCATCACAAAAAATACATATAATAGAAGAAAATCATGAAAAAGATAAGACAGGAGCTTTACTTGTAACTTTACTTGTTTACTTGTAATGTTTGTGTATGCTCATTAAAAAGATGGTTCTTCAGGGTTTTTTTTTTAATAAAGACACTTCTGTATGGAACCCTCAACACCCTTTACATGCTTAAATAGTTTTTTGCATTGTGAAAATGCTCTTTAGATTGATGGAGAATGTGTTATATATGGTTCTATGAAGAACCATTTGGAATGCAAAAAGGGTTCTAAAATATTAGAATAACCTGGCCTATAAGAATGTTTTCATTTGCTGAAAAAATCAGATATAAACTCTCTCAAAAGTGCCGCCCACAAAAAATTGGAAACACCTCAGCAGTGACATTGCCAAAATCTGTACATGCCACTGGTTTCCATGTATGGACTTAATGGTACATTCAAACATCTACAATGATTAGGGAGAACAGGGAGAAAGAAAATTTCAGTTTTCCAAGTGGGTCTTACAAGATGTAGAGACCTGATATATCCCAGACTACCCAACCATTCCAATCACAGGTCTCCAATTACAAGGGCTGGTTCTTCAACTGCATTTCACTATATATATATATATATATATATATATATATATATATATATATATATATGCGTTTCACTGCACTTAGTTCTGCAGACATTCTATGGAACAGATCCACAGAATGCAGAGAACAAAGTAAACATGTCTGGATAACAATAGTCTTACATTTACCATCATCACAGCACAGCCTATAGCAGCAACAGTGAGCCTGGAAGAAAGATATGAAATTAATGTCAAGTTACATTGACAAGCCCATATTTACACCAACACTAATCCACTTATGGAAAATTGTCTAGAACACATCTGGTTTAGTCTAGACACTATGAAGATGCACTGAACATAAATAGTCGTTTTATTCAGCACTGTTTAATTCCCTTCATTACAGAAATAACCTACGGGGCCTGCAGCCCTGAAGGAGAGCGTGAACCACATTAGCATCTATATTAGTATCTAAATGCATTGGCGTCTGTGTTGCCAAACTGCTGTGTGCCGGGTGGTTGAAATGTGATGCTGGTGCACAGAAATGAACACCAACTCCTCTCTCCGAATCCTTTGCCTGGGGCGTGCATATCAAAGGGGTGTCTGTTCCAGGCAGAGTGGGGGTTAACTCAGAGATGTAGCCATCGCTAGAGAGTGCTTAACCCTTAACACAGAACCCCCAAACCCCTCTGCGAGTCAGGCCACAGTCAGACCCTGTGGCATATCATTAAAGACAAATGCAGCCTGGTATGAGTTTGCCCCTCACACTCACATGCGCATAAGAGAGGGAATTCTCCAAGGCTGAAGTGGGACCCAGGCTCTAATTTCCCAAGAGAGGCCCAGAGGGACTGTGAGATGACAGCGACTGCTACCTCTTTTTCTTTGGCTCTCTCTCTCTCCCTCCCTCGCTGCATTTGAAGGCTTTGTCTAACTCCAGGTGATCTTACTGTAGGTAGTGTGGGGTTTGATAATGACACCCTGGTATCATTACTTCTTTCTGACTGTCACAGTACAGGTGGATTGCCCCAAGCCTTCACAGGGAGAGGCTAGCTAGCTGTCTTACAGCACAATACACAAAGGCACCTTTCAGAGGGAGCAGGCCAAGAGACATGACATCTGATCGTCTTTGTGCGGTAGATTGGGCAAAGAATTCCTTGTGAGTTATAATTTATCTTGTCTTGTACATCATTACTGTCATATTTTTAACACGGCAGCTGGCCTTTCATTGTGTGAACATTTCATGACAAACAAACCAACAGAAATATTAAGCAATTTTTAAGTTGCATTAACAGATAAGTTCTTATTTTATGAAGCTACAGCTTCAGAGATACAAGGATTACATAACACATTAGTGCAGGGGAACATCATAATGGCCTTGTAATACTCTAATCCCCTTAGCCTTAACAAAACAGTAGTTGGTAATTAACAGGCTGCTTACGGCTACTTTATTAAGCAGTATCTAGGCTGAAACAAGTTATTGTATGGTATTGTTGTTTGTTATGCATCATAATGTACTACATATTTTATGCGTCAATTATTATGCCATTATTAAGCCTTCTCAAGCCAATAGGTGGTAGCTAACTCCCTGTTTATTATCATTTTATTAAGCAGTAATTACACATTTTTTAGCCTTTTCCAACACATATGTAATACTCTTATTATGCATTATCAAGTCAGAAGCTTCTAATTAACAGGATTCTCATTACTATAGTATTAAAAAAATGAATTCGCTCTAGTTATTTCTTTATAATGTAGTGACTGATTGATTTATAATGTAGTGATTGATTGTTTCACTCCAAGTTATTTGTTAACTACTGGCTTATTAATGCTAAATAAGCACATTATAAACTATAGTGTTTGCTAAAAGTTGTTATTTGCTAAAAAGTGTTGCTTTTATAGTTTTATAGTTATAAACATTTGGCCACTTTTTATTTTTTCCTATGTTAAATTCAATGTGTAAATAATAATTCTATATTAAAAACTTCAGAAATGTTTCATATTTAAGTTCTGAGTAGAGGTGATGTAAACTTCTTTACAATTAAAAAAACTAAGTAAGTGTTATTTGACTAGGGCTGTGCAAAATTTCAAATACACTGTATACTGCACTGAATTTGGTTGTACAGGTCAGTACGAAGCCTTTTGCGCCAGATTTTAGGCAAAATAGAATGCATTCCTGCTCTAAAAAGCATGTCTTACAAAAAGCATGAGTGTGTATACACTGCCATACAAACTAGAATAGAAATCTAAATGTGTTGTTCATGTATCATGTGCACAGAAAAATGACCAATGTGTTTCTCTCTCCCACACATGTGCATTTGATGGACAATCATGAAAAAGCTGGGAGGATGGACCCCCTAAAAAAGATAAAAATACTGGAAGTGCAGTTAATTACATGCTCCATTCAGTTTACTAAAGCTTTGGTGGCCAGTGTGCATGAACTTTCTCCACCTCTCAAAATCAGAAATCAGACATCAGTAAAAAGGTAGCATCAGAAATGTGTTGATGGGAAACTACCTTGAACAATGGCAGCAGTCACTGGCCTCTAAGGCCCAATCCAATTTCACCACTTGCCCCTACCACTTAGCCCTTAGGCCTCTGTTTTATGTGTTCACATGTAGGGTTAGGGTGTCCCATTTTTTGTTGAGATAGAAGGGTAGGGTGAAGTGTTAGTGCTACATCGCCCTCCAAACTGAGGTTTTTTAGAGGCACACTCCAAACTTGTTATGAGAAACAAAAAGAAAAACCAGCAAGATGGCTCCACAAACGACCAGAGAAACCCACAAATGTAAATATTTTCTCCTTTAAAAAATTATCATAACAACTGTATTGTATTAGTTCAATGTAGTTTCAATGTATTATAGTCGTTTTCTTCATAACACGCTTAAAAAAAATCGCTAATAGCATGCTAATGTCTCGGTAGCTAGCTAGCTAATTTTCCCATTCCACCTTAAGTAGTCCAGCAGTATTGACGCCTGAAGCACCAGAATGTAAGTGCTGCACCATTTAAGGTGGAACGGGAAAATTCGAACAAGAAGCTGGTGAATAGCTGACAGTTTTGTATCACCAATCAATTAGTGGTAGGCGATAATAAATAATTGTCTTATACCCCTCTTTGAAAGCATCTTCTTCTTCTTCTTTCGGCTGCTCCCTTTAGGGGTCGCCACAGCGGATCATCTGCCTCCATCTTGCCCTGTCCACTGCCTCCTCTACTTTTTTTAACCATCTCCATGTCCACCTTCACTACATCCATAAACCTTCTCTGAGGTCTCCCTCTTCTCCTTCTACCCGGCAGCTCCATCTCCAACATTCTTTGACCAATATATCCACTATTCCTCCTCAACACATGTCCAAACCATCTCAACCTGGCCTCTCTGGCTTTATCTCCAAACTGCTCCACCTTCACTGTCCCTCTGATCTGCTCATTTCTAATCTTGTCCATCCTTGTCACTCCCAATGAAAATCTCAGCATCTTCATCTCTGCCACCTCCAGCTCAGCCTCCTGTCTTTTAGACAGAACCACAGTCTCCAAACCATACATCATAGCAGGACGCACTACTGTCTTGTAAACGTTCCCTTTCACTCTTGCTGCTATCCTTCTGTCACACATCAGCCCTGACACCAGTTTTAATAGTTAATAGTTGCTAGTAGCTGTTAATTAACCAATGTTTTTTTTTTTGTTTTTTTTTTATTGGAGGGTCCCATTTCATTCTAAGGGGTTAGGGTGACACTTGAAAACAAGGGGTAGGGGTAAAAAAAAAGAAATGGATTTGGGCCCAAGAATACCAGCATAATAACACTAATTAAGCTCACTACATAGTGAAAAAAAACCCAAAAACTGTCTTTTTATGGGTTGTTCTTCTGTATAATTTAAACAGGATTTTTTCATGTATGCATTACACTGTAACTTTTCTGCATTTGTAAGAACTCATTATATGCTGAGTAGTTTACATGTCACTCCATTGTTTACAGCAAAAAGTATGTCAGTCAAACAAGATTAGAGGAGAAAACTTCTCTTTCTTAATGAGAGAGCTTTAGCTTCTTTTAATTATCTCCAATTTCTTATTTTCTATCAGTTCTATTCATAAAGAAACATTTTGGTTTTACATTATGCTCATGCTACAGCATAACATTGGATTTTACAGTGCAGCTTTTCTTACTGTGATAATCAGGTGGTGACTTCAAGCTTAAAACTCAATTGAGCTCTCAGTAGGCAACTATGTAAGATTCTTCTCTATTGTTAGCATATTATATGTTTGAATTCCTGGTGATGCCACAGCCCCAAAAAAAGTCCCTAATTGGAACATTATGTTTTTTTGCCTTTCTATGCCGAATCCCAAATTCTGTTCTGAGCCAGAGGAGTACAGCCTTGTATGAGAGTCATTTATTTAATTTCCAGCCCAAATTAAGTACAAGTTATTCATTTTCTAGGAGGTGTTTCTGAGGAGCTTAGATACAAGATATTTCACTTACATAAAGAAATGGAAAGTCAGAGGAAAATAAGTAAAAAATAGGAGTTTTCAAACAAATGACAAACAGTTTCAACAACTGAGCAAGACCTGGTAGTCCACCAAAAATATCACCATCAGGTAAACAGTACTTACAGCTTTCACCTTTCAGAGAGAGGACTAAATCAAGCTCCACTCTTGGTTCAGGGCTGAAAAAAATCCACAGGTGTTTCTGTCCATCCTTCCACTGTGAAAGAATAACTCAACACTATGAGTCTGAAAGGACATGTAGCTGTCAAGAAGCCATTACTGAAATAAAGGAAAATGAAAAATGAAACTTTCGTAAATGCTGCTGGTGTTCTCAGAACAATGTATTACCCACCCCAGAGTCCAGTCCTCACTGAATGTGTCTGGGGTACTTGGATCATGAGACACAGAAGATGCAACCAATTTCTAAGACTGAACTTTGGAGGTGTGGAAAAATAACCCTGCAGATTTCTTTGCTAATATGAAAGTAATCCTGAAAAGAATGGAAGTTGTTTTCTTGATGCTGAAAAATTAGCATCTTGCACTTAATGGCGGGTTAAAATGAAAATTCACCCCTTATATAGCCAGGGCCCACCAGCGTGCCCAAACTTTTATTACATCCTTCTAAGAATAGCTCAGCCAGTTTGCACTGAAACCCTGTAGTTACTGAACAATAAGCCTTAGTATGTAAAAACCTTGGATTTTAAGGGGTTAAATAATGAAGGGTGATCTCTGACTTTCTGGTCTACAGTCTTCTCAGTGTAAGACGTTTTGTGGCTCTGATCTGCTGCCTCTGTAACTGTATAGATCTTACACTTGACAGCCAGAACCCTTCCCTCTTTTGTTCATAAGAACAATCTCGGACAGGATTATGTAACCACAGCATGAAAAGAGTGAGTGTATTGCAGGAACAGCCCAGTTGATCTACTGTAGATAAGACCAATGATATCACTTACCTTTTGTCATGCAGTAACCAAAAGTCCATTCACATAAATAACAGCAACACCCTCTACTAGCTGTATAGAGTTAATGAGGCATTGGTGGCTTTGATGGCAATAGGGAGGAATGGTAAAGTGTGTCAATAGGCTGAGCAGAGAGTTAGTGAGGGCTAGCCTTTCTGTCCATCCATAACTGCCTGACCTGGTGTATGATGGATGACTGATGGAGGTGGAGCAGGCAGTGATTGACAACAGGGAACAGAGCACTTGTTGAGCAAAGCACGCACACGGATGCATGCATGCATTCAATCTTTTGTCCCTGTCATATGAGAAAACCTTACTGTATCTCAGAACAGGTAACTATGAAAGAGGGAAAAAACATTTCCTTCAACATCTGTTAATGCATCTTAAAAATCTTGAAATGTCTTCTTTTCAAAATGCATTATATTATCTAAGTGTCATTATTATCATCATGATCTATTTGTCATAAAATCAGTTACAAAGCTTAAAATCTCAGGATCTGATTCCCACTACCCATCTTATGATCCACGAATCACAGTGATAACCATCTCATTTGCAACATAAGCACCAAACATCAGCAAACGGTAGCAAATCTGTGGGTCTTTCTCTTCAAAGCCTTCCGCCATCCAGACATCATAATCCAAAATGTGTGGACTTGATAACATGGCAAGAGTCAGAGATCTGTTTAGAGAGCTATGAGTCAGGAGGAAATAAACTCCTCATTTCTAGCCTCTGTTACTCTGTGAATTATTCTGATGGTTGGTGAATTATTCTGATTTTATAGGTGTTTATGTAATGGTTAAATAACCATAAAGAAACTCATCTTAAGACCTAATTGTAATTACAGTCTTGCAAGTCAGATTTTTGTCCAACGGAAGAGAGTCTGTACACTTTTTATCACATAACATGACCAAGAAGCACCTTCACAGAAGAAACCATTTGATTGACATGCCAAACAACCAATCACAGCCTTTCCTGGTACGGCACGTAGCAGGAGGCAATTATGAAAATCGCTCGGACTCTGAAAAGCTAACTTTTCCTCACAATATCCAATGCAAGCAGCTGTTTGCTATAATTGTCTAGAATTTAGCTGGAAGAATAAAACTGATATAACCCAAGTGTGTATACATAGATGTGTAGATAGCCAATCAGAATGCAACTGACAAAATACTGATAGTTGTGCCAATATGTTCTGTCTGCAGAACATATTATATAATCTGTTTTCATGTGGGTAATGGGTAGTGGGTAGACAGTACTGGCCAGTTATCACTAATACACTCTTGACCTTTTTGCTTTGATCATTAAACAGTAAAAAAGTAAAAAGGGTTAAAAGAGAAAATGAGAGAGAAGTTAGACTCCCCCAGACCCCCAGATTTACACCCTTACTTTCACACATAATCAGGCACAAATGGTCAAGCTGGTACATTCACTTGCACTCCAACTATGCTTGAGTGCGGAAAAGGCATGAGCCTGATTCTCTGCTTACTATTCATGCAGGCTGGTGAGGAATAGAGGAATAGAGAAGATGGAGAGAAGAAAGAGTAGGAACTCATAATAATCCCCTGTTCTCTCTCTCTCTCTCTCTCTCTCTCTCTCTCTCACACACACACACACACACTCACACACACACACACACACACACACACACTCTCTCTCTCTGTGTGTGGTGACAGGAAGAGGTGGTTTGAAGGTTTCCTGCTCAGAGAACAAATTGAGTTTTGCCTCTCTCTCCCTGAGCTCATATTTATGAGTGTGTCAGTGCCTGCTGCACCACACTGTCTGTCCAAAAAGATGTGTGGGCAAAACAGAGATGAGTGAAAGCTTCCTGCACCCACACACCCAAACACACACACACACACACACACACACGCACGCACACGCACACACACGCACACACACACACACACACCCAGCAGAGAAAACGAAGACAGAAGCTGCACACATTGAACAGGTTAAATTCCCTGCCCCACCCTGCCTTGCCTTGACTCAAGGAAAAAAACACTACAATGGCAACAGAGATAAATTAAATACATACATCACAGCATCAACCAGGTCTCATACATCAGTGTTCTGTATTTCTCTATAATATACTCTCATCATGACTCGAAGACAGCAGCCCACTACTGCCAAGACTGCTATTTTTGTAGAGCCCTAAAATCCAGATGTCCATCTACAACAGGTCATTCCTCAGCCCAGCCTGCCATATCTTGTTTTTCTTGGTCTACAGTGGCCTGTGCCATGACCTTGAGCTATCCTCTGATACCACACTTCAAAGAGCACAACATGAAGCATCTCCGCTCCTCCGTCACTATCGCCCTGACCCTCAGCTGGAGCTTACTGACCTATGAGGATGCTAGCTACCATAGTGCTTTATTTTGAGAGTCCACTGTAGATGCTTTGTGGATGCTCTTATTGCCTTTGGCTAATATTCAAATAATTATCCATTAAATGTATCTAAACTTCAGGTTTACCATCATTGGTTCTATTGAACCTAAGCCTAAGCTTAGATCCAAACATCAATTTTGACCCAGAAACTAAAGCTAACCCGACCCTAACCCCACTGGAGTTCCGCCAGAGTTTCAGCATTTATAGATATTATATGGGGAAAATCAAAGTTAATTACATTAAAACTGCACACTTACTGCAAAATACACTGTAAACCCAGATAAGTTGAACTTACTTTAAAACATTTAAAGAAAAGCAGCCTATGTGGATTGAAAGAACACGGACTGTGAGTAAAACAATTGGAAAGAAACACTCAATATGCTAACAGACGGAGCCAGGAGCCAATGGGAAGGAAATAAACATTTTATCTATCAAGATCGTTTTAACAAAACAAACTTGTAACTGTATTTTACAGCTTACTTAGTTTCACTCAGTTTCACACATTGTTGTTCAGCAACGTTAATGAGAAAGAAACAATTAAAACCAATAGAAATGTCGTTTTTGAATGTGGGGTTTCAAAGTTTCAGATTCAGATTCCTTTATTGATCCCAGGAGGAATTGCAGACAGCAACCGACAAAACTAAATAGCAATAAGTTCATTCAACTCAAAAATAATATTTCAAGTGTACAAAATCATGAGAAACATTACCTTAACTTAAAACTGTTGAGTATTGTGTGGGATATAGTGAGTTTTATGTACAACAGACTTAGTTTATTTGAGTGGAAACAAAAGGCGGGATTATAGTATAAGTAGGGTTGTCACATTATGCAAACATTTTTTTTCTGACACAGAGTTTGTGAGAAGATACCTATTGTGAACTGAACACAGTTACATTCCATGCTATTCCCAAAAGTAATAACTAGAGGATATAGTCCTGAATATTTTTTAACCATCCTCAAACCATGTAACACCACACAGGGGCGTGTTCACTCACTCCTCAAACTCAGAGAGATAGACAGACAAACAGACAGACAAGACAGACAGACAGAGAGAGAGGCGTGTTAGAGACACAGAGAGGGACAGAAAGAAAGTGTGTGCATGAGTGAGGGCGTGCAAGAGAAAATTTCTGGAAAAAGGCAAATTTACTCGCTTAAACACAAGCCCAACCCAGACTTAATGCTGTATGTGAAAATATGTTTAACCAATATTTTAGGAATTCTTGTGATTGTTTTAAAACAACATTCATATAAATTTAAATTTAAAAACGATGAATTATGTTGGTGCACAACTTTCTGACAGCACCAGAGCTGGGAAGCAGGAGGAATGTTGATGGCGGTGATTGTTTGCAAACTCTGGGGTTATCAGTGCAGCTGGTATAATTAATAGAATGTCTTTTCTCCACAAAGCACTGTCACATCTCCACAATGCACAAACACCTGCAGTTACAACTTACAATGTATTACAACCCACCCAGTCTCCCAGACACCTTTAAAGTGAGTAAATTCAATGCATTACAGTAAAAACACACTGCTGTTGGGTTTAATCAGCTTTCTCTTGTTGACGGTTCCTCACAAATGCATGTAACTGGTAAATTATGTGCATGCGAGTACCACTTAGTGTGGATGTTTACAAATCTTTGCTATGACATGAACATACATGTGCAGAACCTACTTAATCTTTCCAATTGGGTATGCACTCAGATACAACATGCTTATTATTATTCTATTTAACAGATTATTTACAGGATTACCCACTTGTCCAATCAGATAGAAATTGTATTCCAAATGACCTCAAATGGACTAGTCTATAGCAATTCAGCTGGACACACATATGTGTTCTATTCTGATTGAGCTATTAGTCAGATTATTAATTGATGCATGTAAACATGTCTACTGTTGTAATAAAACCCCCTGTCTCCAAAAAGTAACTTTACAGGAGAAGTACACAAAAAACTCTTCAATTTCTATGTGGGTTAATATAACAACATTTTAACATCAACTGGGAATTTGGACAGATTACAAACAGCAACTTAAAATTTCAAATGATTTAAAAACAAACAATAATGTGTCAAAAACAGAGACACTGGGTTCTGTACTAGCTAGGATGCATTCTCTGAGAGGACAACAAAGCACTTTTATTTCTCTGGAAAATAGCATTTGCTAAATGTTGTAAATGTAAATGATCTATTTGCGTATTCTTTTACTTATTCTACTCATAGATAGATAGATAGATAGATTGATAGACAGATAGATAGATAGATAGATAGATAGATAGATAGATAGATAGATAGATAGATAGATAGATAGATAGATAGATAGATAGATAGCCCATAGGTGTCAGTGAATGTATCTGTCTGTCTGTCTAGCGATGGACTGGTGGCCTGTCCAGGATATATCCTGCCTTTGCTCAATGACAGCTGGGATAGGCTCCAGCACTTCTGCGACCCAGAAGGAGAAGCGGCTTTAAAGATGTTTGCGTGTGTGTGTGTGTGTGCGCGCGCATATATATATATACACACACACACACACATATATATATGCTGGTGCAATGTAGTCCATTAGAATTTAGTTAAGAATGATTAGAATTTGAGTTCTGTGAGACTCCTTGAGTGCATATTACTCTGTAAAGTATCTTAGAAGCCATGAGCCATGTAACAGTTCGTGGTGGAACGGCTTGACATAACATTTTTTTTTTTTTTCATTTCTCCAGAGTTTTTTCTAACAAGAAAATAAAGCAGGTGCTTGAGTGACAAGTTATTACAGTTCTGAAGTGTTGGCTGTCTCTCAGAAGTGGGGTGATTTTCTATAATGTTTGACTCCAATAACAAGATGCCAGTTTTTACTGCAGAAACATGCCTCTCTATGTGGCTATTTTACATATGCTAAAATACATAATGTCAAAGGTCACTGACATCAAGATTTCTAAACTCCGGGCAAATCCCCAAGATAGCTGTCAAAGTATAAAAACACCCACGCTAACCGTCCACATGACCTCTGTGATCTTAAGCTACTCTCACACATATCATATATAGGCCCTACAGACAGATGTATAAACACACAAATACATAGCCAGAACATCCCCAGGCCAAACATCGTTTCTTTTCCTCTCCGGCGCAGGCTGTGAAAGGTGATGTGTGTGTGCAAGCTTCACGTCTCATTTGCATCTGTTAGACATGCCTCTGTCCCGCTGTTACATAAGCACAGAGATTTCAGCAACATTGAGCGAGCGAGCACATTCTGCGCCCTGAAGATAGATCTGAAATTCAGACAAGAGGAGTCAGTGTGGAGTAAATAAAGGCAGAAAGCAGGCCACGCTCCACTGGTCCCGCTGCATGGGAGCTGCTGACACACCCATATAGACTTCCTCTATTGATTTCCCCACATCCCCCCTAACGCGAGGAGACTGCGTCATGCCTGAGGGATTACAGAGCCTAAATATACACCTGCATTCAAAGACCAATTCACAACTGAATAACACTGTCATTCAGTGTGGCTGCTTTTGACATTCAACCATCAGGGGTATAGCTGAGCTAACTCAATGTCCACTGAATATATTTCAGTGTAAGTGACATTCACATCTATTCCACACAAGCAGCACAGCAATCAACACAGATAGATTATATAAAATGTCTATTTGTGTAGATAGCACCAATCTGATACCTGGTATTTGAGTCAGGCTGACACCAGCTGGATCGGATATTGGAGGAATAAAGCATGGATCTGATCTGATTCTGTAAGAAAACTACAACAGATATTATTGTTGTTTGCATTGAATAACAGTTATGCTACAATTCTAGCATTATTTGCACTGTAAGTTGATACAGATTGCACTGTATCAACTGATACTCTGGGAAAGAAAATGTGTTATTGTGCCACCTCTAATCATTTTAATGTAATGTTATAAAGTGTAGTTGTTATAAAGTGTAGTTGTATTTTCATTTGTATACTGTATCCTAATAGCCTCCATATGTGTATGGCTGTAATTTGATGCAGCATATGTAATAGAATCTCATTTGAATTTGAAATATTTACCTGTAATATTCATGCTTAGCTATTCATGTCAGTGTTAATGAAATTAGTAATGCATATGTCATAGTGCTGGATGGAACTTAGATACAATATACAATGTCACAATATTTTCCAAGTATATTGCAGTATCATGGTATAAGATGATATTTCAATAAGCGTCAAAAAGTAAATATGTTAGCATTAATAAAGTTAACAAACCAATGCTTGCTGAGAACTGGTACTCTTCTAAACCTAATTTCCAAAAAGTTGGCACACATTGTTAAAAAAAGTCATTTATGAGCAAATTGGGTTAAGGCTCACACAAAAATATGTCTGAATATTTCAACATTGAAGAAAAATGTTCCTAGTAAGGCATGAGAATGAGATCATGCCTTACTATGTTGTGGCTTAAGCACTAGGATCTTATTTTTATGCCTTACTACGTCATGGCCATGCACTGAGATCTCATTCCCATGCCTTACTAAATCATGTACATGACTTAAATCCTATGCCCTATTAAGTAGTGGCCATGCATTATTTTTATTTATATGAGATGTCACCAGAGGGGCTACATATTTTAGGAAGCCTTAATTCATCTTTTATTGATTTAAAATATTTTTTTTTATCCCAAAACAATTTGAAGCATCTCATAAAGGATATATATCTCAGACTGACTCTTCTAGTGTTGCGGAGTACATTTCCCATGACACCGTGGGAGAACACGTGACAAGGGACATCCCTGTAACATCAGAGTCCATCATGGTCTCCATGACCCAGGAGTCAAGAGGGGATCACGTGAACGGTGACGATCGGACGAAAGGACTTCGACTTTGCCCAGTGTTAATAAAGCTGCTCTTTTCACTTTTATCCACGCGTGTCTGAACCTTGCTGACTGCTTACAAATGTAGTTAACAATCAAACTTCTTGGCAACAGGGACATCACCATTCTATGGTCAATAAATCATGGATATAATGTTTATTATCTATCCCTATAGCACTAAAAACATTGTCAAACTGAAAGGCAGTATGACAGTATGCATCATGGAATAACTGTACAGATGACATATCAACCAGCCCTGTGAGCAACAAAGCAGCATATCTCTCCACTCTATCGTAGTTACGAGCACACTTCAACTGAACACACAGTGCTTACAAAGCTAGATAGGATCATCTTGTATTATATTCTGCATTATCCAATGCTGATGGCTTCATTTAGAGATAAAATTGCTTTTTCCACCTTCTGAATGATAGAAGACATCTGGGAAAATATCATTATGGAGCCCAGTGTTAATTTACCTTTTTAAATGAGTGAGAGTGCGTGTGTGTGTGTGTGCGTGTGTGTGTGTGTGTGTGTGTGTGCGTACATGCATGCATGTGTGTCTGAGTGTAGCGGTCACCCTGACAATTCAGACAGCGCCTACAAAGAGGTCACAGCGAGGTCCTGGAAAAAAGCTGTCTCCAGCAAAATATCCTCGATCCCTTCCGTTTTTCATTTGCATGACAGATCTGCAATGCGGAGAGAGATAAAGAGCCCCCCTCCCCGCACCAAACTTCTTTTCATTGGCTGGAAGAGCTGCCGGAGTTAGCTGCTTATCATTTGATTGACGGCTGTGTCAGTCTCCCATACGCAGGCTTTTTAAGGCAATTTATGAAACTGGTGATAAGGCCTATTGTTACCTAAGCACGGCTATGACAAACAGGCACAGGGAGAGAATGAGAGGGGCGAGTGGAGTGTATTGAGCAGTGCTGATATGGAGAGCACAAGGGTGATTGATGAGGTCAGAGTGTAAGTCATAGCGCCGGCTTTGTTAATCTCACGAGTCGCACCAAACATGGCTGACAAAACTAATGACACCCTGCAGCCCCTCGATCAGTCAGGCATTAGTGCAGAATAACGGGGCTGCCGGCCCACTAGCATGTACCCACACTCATGGATCTTAGTTATGGCTACTGTTCAACTTTAATTTACAATTCCATTAAGCTTTCTGTTGCTCCACCTCACAGGCACAACCAGTTTCAAGTACTGGATGCATGCATTTGAAGCCTGCTTGCTGAAATTCCATTATTGCGAGAAGAAAAATGGAATTTACAATTAAAACAGCTGCCTACATGCACAGTGAGAGGAAACAAGCATTTGTTTTGATCATTTTATATATTTCCAGTGCATATATTCACTGCATATTAACACACATAATGTCTTTTGGTTTTATACATACTCAAACATTATGTGAACAAAAGAGCATAAAAAAGAGAGACAGAAAAAAATAGAGATAAAATATATTAAAACACTATATTAAAAAAAACTGTAAAGGTTATACAAAAATGAATCAAGTTCTACATATTGATGCTGCAAAAAAGATCATTATAAAACGTTTTTCCATTGGTTGAGAAGACTCCACACAACAGGTAGCAATCACGGTGATGGTGAAGGAGCTTCCTAATTTTTTAGGGACAACATTCAATTTAACATTTTTAAAACCTGAACAGAAAAACCTGCAGAGGCATAACCTTAAACACCCCCTCAGTACAACTGGTCCAATAATATGCAAGTAGATAGTTCATGGAACCACAACTAATAATCCCACAGTGTGTTCTCAGACTAATGATAGGGAAGGTAAAAGAGAAGCCAGCAGTCACTCGAAAAGAGTTGCAGGACAACCTGCAAGCAGCAGGAACAACACTGAGGACAGTAAACAATGAACTGCACCGCAATCTCTATTCCCACACCCTATAGAACTCAATATTGTAATCAATCTCAATAATGTAATAAAAACCCAATAGAACCCAATAATAATATCTCCTAATATCTTGCAACATCTTGCCCAAAAATTTAAGATGATTTCTTAACTAATAATGTAATAAAACCTATTGTTAATGTAAGACTTCACTTTATTATTATATTATTATAGGCATTATATTATAGCCACTCTATATGTCTTATTACATAATCAGAAGTGCATTATATTTGTAAGCTGATCTTTTTTCTCAAATTTGTCTCCAAAATGGATGATATAATACTTTTAGAACCAGTTACCAATGGTCTTGCCTCACTTGCCAAGTTTGGACACAGTGATAAAGAATTACAAAAACCAGATGAAGGTACTAATGTTTATGACAGAGGAAGACAGTCAATCATTCAAACTCACTGGAAAACAATTAGAGGACAAACAGTGGTATCTTCTGTTCTTCTCAAAAATAATTAAAAAAAGTATTAGGTGTAATGATGATGTCAGGAGTACATTATCAGTTAGGATTCTGTATTTATAATATTGAGCAAATGATCACATTATTAGGTTTTAATACATTTCTGACCAAATTAAGGCCTAAATATGATCATATTTCTTGCCATTATAATGTTATTAAGTAATTATTACGCTGTTGAGTTCATCACACTCCACTCTAGACTGCTAAAAAAAAGAAAAAAAAGAGATATGCATCTAAAATTTGTACACAAGACACATCAAAACTTATCTGGAACAATGTACTCTGGCGAGACAAAACAAAAACAGAACTCTGTGCTCTTTTCATTCTATTATTATGTCTGGAGAAAGAGTGGTTGTGCGTATGATCCCAAAAACTCCACACTCTCAGTGAAATACAGAGGTGGGAGCATCATGATATGGGGCTGCTTCTGTGAACACAATACTGAGGCATCAAAGGAAACATGTACTGAGAGAGAGAAGTTAAGATGCATGACAGATCCAGAAAATCTCCTCACTTAAAACCCACTGAAACATCAGGAAGATTTTGAAATTGAGAATCCATCAAAAGGACCCTCGTAGCCTTTGGAAACTGAAGACAGTTTGCTAAGAGGAATGGGCCAAAACTGAACAACAACGCTGCAAAAAGATAATTACTCCTAACTGCAGACATGTAACTGTCAACAACAACTTTGCTACAGTTCTAATTTTATTCATTTGTGGTGTGTGAATATTTTTTTTATATAGACACATTTCATTTTTTTCAACACATGTTCATTCATGCTTATGAATACATAGATTTATCTTCATATTTATAAGTAGAAATTCAAAAGCCATTGGATATATGCACTAGAGGTGTTTAAGAGAACAAAAACAAAAGTATCTGAATGCTTGTTTTCCCTCATTGTAGTATGGAAAAGAGTGAATGGACATATGGCATACATACATTATCATACAAATGTGCATGTGTACCCCAATCAACATGCAAATAAAAGTTGCAATCAGCCATACATGCTCACGCGTGCACCCACGCGCCACCACATACACATCACTTTCAAGTTGACAGGCCTGATATTCAAATTACAGCTGTGTGTAGAAGGATTTAGTGGGAGATGCAAATGAATTTTGATTCATAATCCCACCAGCTCACAAGGGACATCCAGAGACACTGCAGGGCCCTAATTGAGGTGACATGCACGAGCGAAGTGATTGGCTCACATAAAGCCTTTCAGAGCAGGAGAGAGGGGACATGAGACAGGGTTCTGAATTTCTACCCATCAGGCCACCACTCCAGCTAGCAGGGGGAATGTGTAAAGCGCTCATAGAGGAAGTGAGCAGTGGAATTTAATTAGAGACATGCATGGCTTATGACATCTGGAAAAAAGCTCTTCCTGTCACAGGTCCAGAGTTTGAGCGACAGAAGCCACAGCCGGTGCAAAGGTTTTTGTTTATTCTACCCTTCTCTGCTTGTTTGTTCCAATGGCAGAAATAAGGTTGGAGAAGGTCTTAATAAGTGAGAGAACCCAATGACTTAATCTAGGTTCAAAATATAAAACACAGTCTTGGGCATTTAAAAGATTTGTCTTGTTAGAGAGATTTTACGATGTGGCCTAGTTTGAGTTCTCAGGCTTTTAGATTGCGATTTGTCTTGGTCATAGACCCCAATCCCAAATGACTTATCCAAAAGCCCCACTGCAAGAGCAACTGTATCAAAAGTTTATTTTTAACCAGGTTTTCAAGTTAAAACAACACTTTGTCTTGAAATCATCAGAAC
The DNA here is from genome assembly GCF_015220715.1 of Pygocentrus nattereri. Classification (NCBI taxonomy): domain Eukaryota; kingdom Metazoa; phylum Chordata; class Actinopteri; order Characiformes; family Serrasalmidae; genus Pygocentrus; species Pygocentrus nattereri. Next base: position 32,745,495 of record NC_051214.1, on the reverse strand, counting down.
AATGGAGAAAATGGATTACTCAAATGACAGAAATGCCTCCTCAGATAAGGAGGACAACAAGCTAAATGCTAAAGTTAGCAATCTATGAGCTATCTAGCTAAATACTTTACTTCAGTTTGGCTTATTTACTGGCAGAAAGGGTAAAATGGTGTCCATATTGTGCTGAATAAAGATCAAACTGCTGTTTTCTTTACAATTTTGATGACCAATGTAAATTACACTAATGCAAACTTGGCGTATTGATTACTTTACAGATCACTGACTAGGTTAGCAGCCAGGGCTGGGTGACACCACAGGGTTTTCCCAATGGATATGATGTATCTGCTTGATGCATGCTGGGTACCGCAGTGACAATACACTGATGAATAGAAATGGGGAAAAAAATAATACAAAACTATGAATTGCATTACATTTCCATAACATAGCTTATCTTAGCTCAAACAAACTCATGTCATTTAATAAATGTAAACCAAATCATACTCTGTGATGTGCTAAGATAATGAAAGGTGAGCGATTCAAATGTAAGTTTGGATTTTTTAGATGAAACAGACTTGTTGTGAATACACATTGTACAGTTTTGTGTCTGTATTGAGATAAAGATTAGATAGATTAGGTTAAAGTAGATTAGATTCTTAATGTCCCCCAAAGAGGAAATTTGTTCTCACAGCCTGAATCATTTGCCCATTGCAAACAAGATAAAGTACTTGATGTTCTGTGTAATTTAATGATAGCATAATTTTCCACATTGGTAACAAAGCAGTGGCAAGTCTAGGTCTGTAAATAGGGAAGCCATTGGTTAAGACAGTTGTAGGGGGCCCAAAGTTCATGTAGCACCATTTAATGTGGAGCAGTTGTACTGTGAATAGCATTACAGGGAGAAATACTAAATATACTTTCTTAATTAAATTCTCTTATTTACTCATAATGAAGGCATTAGACTGTTAGCAACCTACTGATGTAGAAAGGAAATCACCACCAGCTCACAGTTGTATGCAATGTCATGTACTGAACTACTTTATCCCAGAGGAGTAGGTGGAAACATTATAATCAGCCACTAATGTGATAGAAACCAGATTTCAGGGAGAGCCAGTGCTGCTCCAACTACCCCTCCTCTGGCTTTGCCACTGCATCAACGATTTATCTTGGATTGCTTGTGCAAAACTTACAGGGAAGCTAATTCATTTAAGACTGTAATCACACGGCTGCTTTGGAGGCCTCAGCAATGTGTAGACCCACCATAAAAAACCTATAACAGTTTGGAAACATTCAAAAGTTTGGAACCAATATTAAAAATTGCTAGGATTTTCTTAAAATTTAACTCATACAGTCTAGATCAAAATAGTATAAGCTACATACCAGGTGGTAGTTTAAGAAGCTTCATTCAATTCAATATTTCAACGTTTCTGGGGATACCACATATATATATTTAATTTTTTTTTTTGTCATTTCTTCATAGGTTATCAGCCTGAGATTCACCACTTCAAATAGGAGGCATTCTGGATGTTACCTTTCATGATGACTTCATTGTCAATGTTAGAGCTTTCCCTGTTATTACACAGCCATGTACAGCCCTGTTCATCATTCTAAATACATCTCATTTCTAATTAGCTGAAAACTAAAGGTGGAGAGTAGAAGCACCTTCACTTAATCATTCATGCATTTATCTGCAATTTGTTTATTTTATTGAAAACATTTCACTCACTCAAATTTTTGTATCATGACTCAGAACTATTGAATGCTAGAGTATGTCTGTGTCTACAACTGAGACCCACCTACTTACATGTGGTAAATTAGTAAAGCTGCCGTAATGACAGTTTAGGAAGTGCTGAGTCAAGTGTATTATTTAGCTAAGAATAAAACTGCCAAGCAGCAATACCCAGCTAACAAAGTGTAAAGTAACAAAGAGAAGTTATGCATTCAATTATTAGAACAAGGCTAATGATAAAACTACATCCCTTCAGAAAGTTTAATTGAAGTAAAATTGGTCCAAATCTGATTTTCTCATTAAATCTGATTTTTTTGTTTGGCTGTTCACATTATCTTTTAAATGTGATCTGTGACATCAGTCTGAACAGATCAGCTCCTAAACCGCCCCGCATGCGCAGAACACCACCACTTCGCGTGGCTCGTCCAGAGGTAAACAGTCATGTAGGCCAGTGAACGCCTGTCGCTCCCGGAGCTTCAGTTTCATCTCGCCAGCATCTCAGGAGCGATTATGAAGTTCCAGTGTCTGACAGCTGGGCTCTTCACCCACAGTGTGTTCGAGTTCACCGTAGAAAGGGCGCGTTATTTGATCACAGCCACGTCTTTGGTTCGTGTGCTCGGATTCTTTATACCGTTCTCTGACGCTGCCGCCTCGGGCTCCTCCGGCCACGCTCGGCCGCTTCGTTCGAAACCTCTTCAAACTCGAGTCTCCTCTCATTTTTTGGTACAGAATCATCAGCCTGAATATTTATGAGTCTCAGCAACGCGAAATGTGGAGTTGGACTGATGTAAAAGTCGCATGAATTCGGATCTGGCTGTTCAGACTGAGTCGCGTTGTCGCAGATCGGATACGGATCGGATTCCAGTACCACATATGAAGGCGTCTCAAAACGGAATTAAAAATATCAGATTCAATGCGTTTATTGCTGCTCACATCTGTGTCACATTTGAAGAAAAAAGATCGGATTTTGGCGACTTTTACCTGTGGTGTAAACGTAGCCTAACTGTAAACCTGGTTTGACATGACCTGCCTGCTCCAGGGGGGCCCCGGTTTCTCTTTTACCAGACCAATGACGCTTCTTGGCCCCCAAAAGTCAGACTATCCTTCACTTTCCACCACTTTTCTTTTGGTCTATAAATGTGCATCATCCAATTAACAGTAAATCAGGATATTATCTCCAACTGTACAGCAAGCATCCACTCAAGCAGCAGCCTGCATCCCATTAGATGTTAATGTGCCCAAGTGCCTCTCTCCTAATGAGAGCCATTTGGGAGGGTGTGCTCAGCTAATATGACTGATAACAAGGGCATTGTCTAATTGCACATCTAATGTGTCATTTAGTCCTGATGACTTTGATAGGAGGGGCTGGCAAAAGTCCTGTGAGCTCTGACTGCTCCACTGCCCCCATGAGAGAGAAAAAGCTGTGTTCATTCAGTAGCATCGGGATAAGCCGCCCAAAAACAGGCAAAGCCATTTCCCCTCAGGAGGGGTGATGACTTGAATTATCCACATGGTTTATATATTGGAACAGGAACACAAATGGATCCAGTAGACATTCCAAAAAGCCTTTTGTTGGTTGACTTGAGTAATATGCTTTGTGCAATATTTTTGCCTTGAAGTCCAAATATTGATTATTGCAAGAGAGAGAGAGAGAGAGAGAGAGAGAAAGAGAAAGAGAGAGAGAAAGAGAGAGAATGAGGGCTGTTGTGTTTTAAATGTGGGCCATTTTAGCAGATGGCTGTTTCAAAGCAGATCAGAGGCAGACCGGCTTGGCGTGTTTACAGATGGGATCTCTAACGTTAGCATGGTCCCCAGTTCCCCCCCACGCTAAATCTCACGCCTTCTACAGTCAGCAATACCACTCACTAATTCCCTTAGACAAACAGAAAATGCCATTTACACCACTTTATGTCTATGAAATTTGAGCTACATCAGTAATATGAGCTTTAGAAAATGCTTACCAGGGCTTTTGCAAACGAGGCCAGAAATGATCACATCTGATTTTCAGCTTAGCTTTCCAGCAGAGTTTACTCTGTATTGCACAGAATCAGACTCTGGCATGAAAGTGGCAGAAAGGCAGGAGCCAATGCAACTGAAATTCATTATCATCATGCACCCGGATGTTGCTAAGCAAACACTCCAATTACTATATGCATTCAGAGGATTTCCCCCATCATTAAATCAACTCAATGCACTGAACAAATGACATAATTGCATGGAAAATGAGGAATGAGAGACAGCCACAGATGTACTCATTTGAAATGACACTAATGTTCAATGTTTACAAAAGAAATTAGAGCCCAGCAGGAGTTAAGGTTGTACCAGTAATGCTAAATGTTACTGACAATGACGCTTCCAGAGTGCAATCTAGCTAACTTTAACCTCAGAGAAAAGCCTGGGTTTACTCAGAATATTTAATCACGTTTCCATGACATTACCTCATTGCTGATTGTGCACTCCACACACATTTGTCGACAAAGTGGCTTCACAAGATGGATCCTTTTCAGCGCTGAATTGTAACAATGACAAAGACACTATAGAGATACTAGTCTCTCATTCACATAAATTACCCAGATTTGCAACAAATGCCAATCAACCAAGTTCTACGAACGGTTAATAACTGACTGTTTCATGGATAAGTCAGACAATACCATCCTTTCAGTATGACACCATTAAGCTGCACACTCCAGGAGTGTACGTTTGAGATGCAGAGCAATAACAAGGACCAATATGAGCATCACCATGGGGTCTGGAAGGCTACGATGTTTGAACCCCCACTACTGGAGCTTCACACTGACTTTGCCGCCTGACGTCAGGAGCTCATTCTTATTCACACCACTGTGCTCTTCTAAAGCCCAGTGCTCGCTCAGAGCTGTGAGCTGCTGTTACAGGTCAGCCGTACAGAACCCCCTGCTTTATGAAACAGACACGCATCTCCCTGGGGGGCCATGAGATGGCCTCAGTGTTGACGAGCCCTTTAATATTTCATGCCTTTGCTTGGGTAAGTGGCAAGCCAGCTCCACATAATATTACCCCTGCAACCCTTCCAGTACTCACATAACCCGCTCTTCCCCCTCCTCTGCCACACACGTCTCACAGCGTAGCCAATTTACACCTGCAGCAGCCAATTAAATAGGAACCCAATGGGGAAAAGGCCACGGTCAGTGGGAGGTTTAAACCATAAGCCACCTTTAACACACACCTCAGCCTGTGAAACTGCAGAGTGAACCCATCTGCCTGCGAATGCAGAAAGAGGAAAAGAGCACCATCCTGAAGCTCAACCTTCTCTCAAGTGCTGCTCCAATTTTTGACTTCTTCCAAGTTAAAATGGTGCCCACATCTTTAACCCTTAGACTAGAATGACTATATTTAATACTGTTGTTATTGCCAGTGGGGAACCTTCAGGGCTGTATTTTTTAGTTCATTTTAATTGAATTGAAACATTATGTATGTATTTCATTGTTAGGTTTTGTTTGAAAGCAAAAGGGTTCAATTCTGGAAATGGCCAATGAAAAACTGTCTACCAGTCCACCACTTGTGGTGGTAGATACAGCCAAGTGAGCTCTCCCATTAGTTAGGACTTCAGGAACTAAACTGAAGGCCTAATGTGTCAGATTGACCACTGACATAATTAGGAAGTGTCAAAGAAATATACCTCAAGTTTTGGTGGAGACCAATTTTGTAATTTAAAAAAAATCACATGATGTTTGATCCTGGAGACCTACTTTCCTGCAGAGTTTAGTTCCAACTTGTATCTTACATTCTGCCTCCCTACCTAACACTAATTGCATCTGATCTAGAAGCTAACTATCTGTAGGGCAGGGGGTTCTCCAGGACCAGGGTTGGGAACCTGCGGTCTAGGCCATCAGGAAGGACATGTCACGGATGGTGATTAGCCTGAGCAGCGCATTTCAGTAAGTGGTTAGAAAAAAGAACAACAGCAGCTCAGTGAAAACTCCTACAAGCAGAAATACATGTTGATATGTCTGCTTCAAGCATTAAATTAAACATGGAATGTCTTTTACAAGCTTCAAAAAATCTTGTTTTTAAGCTAATAGCTTAGAGCTAACATACCACTAGAATTCTATACAGCTCCACACTGTACACGTGTCCTCTTGTACATATCTTGTACATATAACATACATATATAAAATTGAAACATGCTTTCGTTAACGGGCGATAACTGCAACTTCTAAAGGGTTTAGCCTCACACCAGTCTACTGGTCCCAAAAGCAAAAACAAAAGCCCCAAATAAAGCAGTGTGTCTGGTTAATACAGCAGAAAATCTCCCCCTCGCTTCTGTAGGTTCAGCTTTATGCTTGATCCACGCTGCCTAGCTACCTCTCTGAAAGGAGTAACAGGCTTACATTCTGCCCCTGGTGTGTGCTATTTTTCAACATTAAAGCTTCTATAGTGAACGGGTAAAATGCAGCTGCTGAAATCCTCTATCAGACTCACAGGAACGCAGAGCAACGTGAGGCTCAAACCAGGTAGAGTGTGAGCTCTGGGAAGACCATCAGAGAACACATAATGATGCTATAAACTAAAAATCATGAGATGATGAACATCTCACTAATACAGCAGGTCAAGTAACATAAGGTCTAAGCATTTTAACCCGATCGCCAAATTTTCTCCTTTATTGCCTGTCTCCCTCTCTCTGAAATCTCTCCCTCATAGTCACATAACCATTCAAAAACTAAACTGAATTTAATTTGGTACCAGAACAGCTCATCAGCTACAACCCCAATACCAATGAAGTTGGGACATTGTGTAAAACATAAACAGAATACGATGATTTGCAAATCCTTTTCAACCTATATTCAACTGAATACACTACAAAGACAAGATATTTAATGTTCAAACGAATAAACCTAATTGTTTTTTGCAAATATTCACTCATTTTGAATTTGATGCCTGCAACACGTTCCAAAGAAGTTGGGACAGGGGCATGTTTACCTCTGTGTTATATCACCTTTCCTTTTAACAACACTCAATAAGCGTTTGGGAACTGAGGACACTAATTGTTGAAGCTCTGTAGGAAAGGTGTTGTAACACAGTGGTAAACATGCCCCTGTGCCAACTTCTTTGGAATGTATTGCAGGCATCAAATTCAAAATGAGTGAATATTTGCAAAAAACAGTAAAGTTTATCCGTTTGAAGATTAAATATCTTGTCTTTGTAGTGTATTCAATTGAATATAGGTTGAAAAAGATTTGCAACTCATCATATTCTGTTTTCATTTATGTTTTACACAACATCCCAACTTCATTGGAATTGGGGTTGTAGAAAAATATGCCAGACGCAACAGTGCTCCTGTGATATGTCGACCCATTTCTAGATGCTCCTTCTACCTTGCACTGACTTCAGTGAGTAGATATGGACCCAGCTTTTCTGGCACTTAAGTAACAGACAGTAGCCTAATAGATCTGTCAGTTCTCCTGATATTACTTACACCAGTTCAGCTGCCCCCTGTTTCACAAGAGGGGCCCCTGATAGTAATACAAATTAAACTACCCTGCTTCTTTAAAAGCCAAAGAGAAGGTCAGGCTGGTCAAAGGAAAAAAAGCACTGTTGTCTGAGTTGTTCCATCCTGATCTAATTCTGCATCTGGTCACAGAACATCTTGCCATTACTGGAGATTTTTATCAGTTTAGCTTCAAAGGCTGAACACTAAGCGTGGAGAGCGTCCTCATCTTTGCTGTGTTGCATTTTGCCGCAGCCACTTAGAAAGCTTTGCTGGCATTTACTGTAAAATCTAAGAATGAGCTCTCACTCTGTCATAAGTGAGTAACCAAGAAGTAAACAGGGCCATATGGCTGAGCATCAAGCATTCATATCCCTGATTGTCTTTGAGGTGTCACTCAAACTGATGGCCACTGTCCCCACCCTCCCACATTCATGCAGAAAAGTGACACTCAGAACAATACCACACCTGCACCGTTTCAAAAAGGCATCCCATCACCCCAGTTTGAAGGTGACCTTACTGCTCGTTGCTTGCCATAATTGCATATCAAGTATGAAGTAAACTAGAACTAATTAGAACGTCAACAGGCCATTCAATATTCTTTCTGTTCATTAACCTTGCGCTAACCTCTGTGAGTGTGGTTAGCTGGGCTGATAGATGGCAGTATGGAGAGACTGCATTTTCCTCATTTGCTGAGGTGTGCTGGCTGTGACAGCTTTGACAAATTGGGGCAATGTGGCGTGATCCGCAGAGACTACGGTACAGTACAGCAGAGCCTAAACAAGTTTACGGCAAACACACAGCACAGCGCCTGCCTGCTATTACTGCAACTCCACCAGCAAACTGCAAACTCACCAAGGTTAGCACAAACCAAGCACGACAACGCCTGGTTGGATACATGACTTGTAGCTCATATGGTATGCTGAAGGTCACAGTGCTGTTCAGTGAGTGCCAGAAATCTATTGACGAAATAGTGCAGGCCTACTGCAAGTATTAAGTCACTCTGGTTAATGCTGTCTGAGGGCTTAAAACAGTGTACCAAAATTTAAAACTGCATAGTTCATATCCTCGCAGACTCTTCTAAGGGTCTGTCATTTGCCATCTTTTGTGGAAATCACTACTAGTGACTACTAGTGACCTGAAGAGAGATCTCCAGTATTCATATATAGAATACATTTCTTAAGAATATATTGCTGATATCAAGGAACGTATATCCACCTTCAGCACGGCAATTTTACCAGAGAAGAAAAAAAAACATTCTTAACCTGTAGTGGAAGTTGATGTAATAGTATTTTATTCCAAGTAATTTTCCATTTCCATTTTACCTCATTTCTTTTGGTCTGCAAATCAGGAAAATTTAATACAATATAAACGGTAACTGGAGGTTTGAAATCATGCCAAAAATAAAAAAAAAGAAGACAAAACTGAATTTACTAGGCTTTTGTGCAACAGCAACAATATATTTCTTTTTCTTTTTTCATGCCTCTGTGAGGCCTTTTGCATACTGGTATGGTGTCTCTCATCTTCCTGGACATCATGGCCCTTTAAGAGTAACTGTTCCCTGTGAATTCACTTGTGAAGTTAGATAAGCACTTGTTTTTTCCCCCATCTCCAAACTATCCTAGCAGCCTTGGCAGCAGTCTGGGATAACAGAGCTGGGCATTTCCACCATTGTAGAACTGGGTGAAAGGTTATTTCATGGAAATCACCTTCTATTTTTTGTCTTCTGGAGTTTATCACATGACAAATTATGAATAGCTATTTTCCACATATTTCAGAATTTTTATCTTAGGCTGTGAAAAACTAACACTCCTACATTGACATGCTGTGGGACTTGCAAAATATTTTGATATTGTAATAACTAATTAGTAACATAAGCAGACTTCTTTTATATAAAACTACATAAGGTGATTTATATAACATGTTGATCCAGATTAAAAGTGTTTTGATACATCTGATGATAGACATACCATTCACACCACAATATATATTATACACATGAATGTATGTATAAGTGCATTCTGACTGCAGCTGTTTTATGAAATAATAATGGCATATTCTGCATGTTTAGCAGTGCTATTTCTCCAGTGCATGCTCACTCTCCCTTTACACTGAATAGATTTTCTATTATTGGCTAAATCTGCTCAACCTGACTAACTCCTTCTTTCTCCATTCTCATCGCCTCCTCCCTCCTTCTCTCTCTCTCTCTCTCTCTCTCTCTCTCTCTCTCTCTCTCTCTCTCTGAACCGTCCATATGCAGGTGCAACAGTTGCTGCACACAGCTGTCAGCTCTCACAGCTAAAGATGAATAGAGCCTTGGTCTCTTCTCTGTCTCTCTTACTCTCTCTCACTTTAACTCCTTCTCTCTGTGGTATTGTAGTAAAAATTGTCCAGGATCCCTGTCACAGCCACCCACATCCATGGCTACTGTGCCTCCTCAAACTTTCTCTAGTCTCTTGGTGATTATGAGTATAAAAGACAATTACAACTAATGGAAAAAGACAAATAGGGACTTATTTGACTTGCGCTTGGACATCTCTGTTTGGCCACATCTGAAATCTTCTATGCTTCCATCTTTGTAGAGGCAACCCAAGACATGTCGATCACATAAAGCAAATGATGTAGCAATCTCATTTTAAAGTGAAACAGTCTCGTTTGTCCATCTTTTACAGGGGAACGTGCTGCATCAAGCTAAAGATCTGAAATCAGTGTCTTGTTTTCAAAGCCTTTTTGGAGAAAAGAAAAATGGAAAAATGGACCAATGACATAAAACAGAGAGAAGACTAAGTTCTCATGCATGGTCCCATACAGTGGTGGACAGTAACTAAGTAAATGTAATTCATTACTGTACTTAAGTAGTTTTTTTGTGTATCTGTACTTTACTTAGTATTTCCATTTTGGGCGACTTTTTACTTTCACTCCACTACATTTCAAAGTCAAATATCTTACTTTTTACTCCACTACATTTTGAGAAATCTGTCGTTCCTTTTGGTTTTTGTGTGTATAAAAATGTAACATGTCAAAACAAAAAAATGCAAAGCAAGAACACCAATCAGGGCACAGCGGTCACTTTGTTCTGAGCTTGTTTTGACCCGTTGGTCATACCGACCCAGTGCAACCACACAGTTCAACGTCAAAGCGTAAAAATTTGGGAGCACATACGTCACCTAAATGATGAACTAACCTAACTTTGTGTACATAGAGCACAATATAGAAATATGTACACATATGCAGTCGTGACTGGCATGTTTCTTTTTTTCTGAACTCATACAAACACTTTCATTTTATTGTAAATTAGTTATGGTTAGTTTATGTTTATGAACAGAGGCCTACAGATCAACACAGTAAAGGAAAACTTATTTGTGATCCTGAGTTTAAAGCCAGTTTTTTTTCAACTTGTAACTAAGTTACAAAGTAATCTTAAACTGAAACTTTGCTTGTGTGTAAAAGTGGTTTCAGAGCCACTCGGTTCTCCCTGATGGAAACTGTTTACTTTCAGTGTTTACGCTTATGATCATTTTAATAGACGTAAGCGTCACTAATTAATGACACTGGAGGATTTTCACCTAAAATAAGTTCATGAAGCGAGTCTTGTTACAAAAATGATAACAGGACATCAGAGCCATAATTAATCTTTTAGTACTTTTACTTTAGATATTTAAGTAAATTTGAAGGCAAATACTTTTGTACTTTTACTCAAGTTGAGGTCTAGAGTAAGGACTTCTACTTTTACTGGAGTAATATTTTACCATGGGTGTCTCTACTTTAACTCAAGTACATGATTTGTGTACTTCGTCCACCTCTGGTCCCATAGCCCATCCCTTTCAAAGAAGTAAACAATAGAAATTACAGGCTTAACAATATGGAACTACATTCTCAGAGTGTGGTTTAAAAATTCTGTTATCCTTTGGGCTGTTTATTTTATTTTTCTATTTTAAAAAGGTAAAATATGAAAAGATATGAATACAAACAATTCCCCTAAGAAAGTAAATGTAGTATAGCTTTAAAATTCATTTAAGGTACACACCTGGCCCTTATGGATGCTTGTTGTACTTTTGAGGGTGCATTTACATATTACATGCTTATACATTGTAGAAAAACAATTGACAATGCAGCAATATTGGATATGGAAGCATACTAAATTTTTGAATATTGCCAGTTCTACCAATATTTTCAGAGTAGGCAGAGCGACTGAAAACACACTAGGCTATGAAGTGACCATAAAACCAGATCATTGGAAACAAGCGATAGCAAGTCCAGGGAGACTCAGGTCACAGTCTATGAGATCAGATTATTGCCATATGAATTTTCCTCAGTATATTACAGGTAACTTTTACTGACATGAGATCAACTAGTATTGCTTCTAATATTACTACATTTAGAATTGATTAGTGAGCAGTGCTACCTGTTACTTCTGGACCTTTTTTAATTGGGTATACAATACATACAATTGTTCACTTATTTCATTTTGCACTATGGAAACATTTACACATATTACACTGCATCACTCTACTATATTCACACTCCTTAACTCAGACAGCAGGAGTGTATCATTATTTTGTTATGCATCTCTTTGTCTCATTATTCATAACATACAAGGTGTTTCTAATGTTTTCTTGTTTTACACTTTACCTTAAGGTTCACTGTTGACTTTTGCACATGCAGAGCTCCGCTGAACACAAATACTACCAACGAGGTTGTGCAGCAATAAAGTCTACTGCACACTTGTTAAGAAGAGGGAGCAATAATAAGGGCGTGTGGCTCCTTACAAATACTCCAAATATATTTTGACATTTACCTGTAAAAGTCACTACATTGATCAATTTGCATAACAAACACACATGGACCAACACACACACACACTCACACACACACACTCACACACACACACACACACAAAAACAATCCTCATGAATTTGCTCTATATAAGACAAAAGCAGGCCACAGGGGAAGCTCATTCGTGACTCTGGCTGTCATTCCCATTCATCTCCCAAACGGAGGGGAGTGTACATGACAGCCAGCAGAGCCTCCGTTTAGTGACAGCTTTGACCTTCTTCGATTAGACGTCTCAATTTCCTCTCTCTCTCCTCCTCTCTTATTTCTCTCTCCTCCTCTCTTATTTCTCTCATTCTCTTTCTCTCTTCTTCTCCTATTCTCTCTCTTTTTGACTCACTCTCACTTTCTCTCTTCTTTTAGTTTCTCTCTTTCATTCTCTTTCTCTCTCTCTGGCTGTCTTGCTCATTTCCTCCTTTTCTCTACTCTCTCTCTCTCCCTCTCAGGGCAGTCTGTGGGTATAGTGTGCAGTGTTGACAGTGAAGTATGACAGTTGAGAGTGTTTGACCTTGGGCCACCGTTTAGAGCTGGAGTAACACACACACATGCAAGCACACTCAGAGCCACTGATGTGCTGATGACCTTGCTATCATGTTTCAAACCTCCAGCACTCCACACATGAGCTGGAGAGCAGATTTCATTTTGAGGGCCAGGAGCTTTCTGTTTCAATGCCCTTCTGTGCCCCACCATCCATTCAGAACTGCACAAAAACAAACATCGTTCCCACTACAAACACTATGAGAAAGGTACACTTAAGGCATGCTAGAGTAGTGAAATACAAACATGGCGTAATCAAGACACCTTCAAGACAGCATAAAAGTCATTTTAAAAAGTAGTAAAAGGAGTCAGATCAGGGCATGTCAAACTATGCTTATATTCACAGTCATGAGAAAGTATTGGATCTTCATAAAGGCCAAAAGTTAGTTTAAATTAAATTTTCTACAATTATATCATGTAATGGCAACTTGGGAGGAGCCAAATCACAATGACTGGGAAACGAAACGCACTCCGAGAAAAACACAACCTGAGACCAGCACAGGCCCAAATATTTATTTCTATTTATTCAGATATAATTACAAAACTTAATTGAGCCTACTTTGGCTAAATATACAACACCAACGTATTTCACTTTCACCCCGTCAAGGTTCTCCAGCCAAAGGTCCTCCTTCCCTAAATGGCTTGGAGAACCAAGCAGGAATTCTCTTCAAATGCTTCACAAATTTTAAGGGAATATCCAAAAAGTCCAAGAAAATAAAAATTTTCATCAACTACTCTTATTCACAAATCCCTCCCCTGAAGATAATAATAATTGCTCAGCATTTATGGATGGATTCAAACCTTTATTAGCTCTAAATAGAGAGGTTTGGACAGCTTTTAGTCAATTGTATGTGGCTATAGAGTTGCTGGGGTTGAGCAGATAGTAGTCAGTAGTAGTCAGTAGGAGTAGTAGTAGGAGTAGTAGTAGTAGTAGTAGTTTAACCCTTTAAATGGCAGGGCCGACTGGCGGGCCAAAAGTTTTATTACCTTTTTATATAATCTAAGAATAGACCAGCCAGTTTTCAATGAAGTCACTGCATTTACTGAATAATAAGCCTTAGTATGTGACAGGTCTATAATTTTAAGAGGTTAAAAACAGCTGAAGTCACTATCCCCCACTGAACCCCTGGGAATGTAGAAAAGGCACTGAAGATTGTGTCTCAATTTGCATATGTCCAGACTAAATAGTAATGCCACCATTGGTTGTGTACTAACCTGACAAACTACTAAGTATAGTATATGCAGTTTGAGATGCACTCATATTGTAGCTGCCACATCATTTTTTTATTCAGGGTTTTTCATGTTAATTCCTGGACTCTGTGAAGGTTTTTTCATGCACTTTTTTACATCGCATAAAGGAGGGGGTCAAAACCCTTTAATTGCAGATACACAAGTAAACAGCAGCAATATACTGGAAATTACAAAGTAACTTGCAGTGTATTTTGCCTAAACTGAATTGGTTGTTGTAACTGTTATGTACATGAATGTGCACTGTATTTTCTGTATAACACTTGTGTTAAATGACTCAGATCAGAATCAGAGGCAAAAAAACACTGTACTGGGACATCCCTAAAATCAACAGTAGTATTGTTGCAATAGCACAATAGTGGAGAATCAAAACATAGACAACTCATAGCACTTCTGGGATGTTTCTGCTGAATGCTGCTGTCGCAGCACAGCTAATGACTGGGGATTTCTTGCAGAGGACAGAAATTTCTCTAGCTTTGGTCTCTGTGTGGTCTCTCTTTTCCCAGAGAGGGAGAAAAGGAGAATATGCGTGTGTAAGTATGTGTGTATGCGTATGCTCGTGTCTGCGGAGATAAAGTGTGGAGACAGACATAAAAGTAATGTTTGTTTCTCCCACTGCAGAGGAAATGTATCTCTTGCTCAAAAGTTCCCTTTCAGCGGGGGGTCGAAGTCACTCAGGCATCTGTGAAAGTTAGTTTTCCTTTTTTCATTTTTTCCTCCCCCCGACCCCCCCCCCAAATGTGCCTGTTTGTGTCGCATAGCTTTCAGTGCTCACATTCTCCCGGTGAGGTGACAGCAGTGAAACAGAGACAGACTCTAATTAGAGAATCCTCTCGCTCTCCACTTGAACCGCATGTGGCCCTCCCACAGGGGGCCGTCAGAGCGATAAGAGTGGAGAAGACAGCACAGGACTGCTGAGTGACAGCCCAGGCCGACCACTGTGGAGAAGACCATTCTCCATTCTAACCTGTTAATGCGGCCTGTCAGTTTAGCTCATCACAAGCAGAACTTTGTCCAGAGGTGGACAAGGGTCAAGCACAAGCATTCATTTTACAGTCTAGTCAAGAGAAGTTAGGCATTCAATATTGATGCAACAAATCAGTTAGTAAGATCAGATCTAGGCATATTTTTAATAGATCAGTTCATTTAAGAACCAATTCCAGTCCTTTGTTAACGATAGTTTACCCTAATGCATTCTATGTACACCACTGTCATATAGGTGACATACAAACATCATTATTCACAATTTGTGCCATGTTTTCAGAGCTTAACCCTTTAAATTCTTAGGATTATTTCATTGTAATCAGTGGTGTCCAGTTTTATCTGCCAAAGGCTGGTGTGATTGCAGGTTTTTATTCCAAATTAGCAGAAGCACACCTGATTTCTACTGGTTTAATCAGTTGATCTCAGTCTTCAAATGACTGATCATATGAGCTCCTGCTTTGTTGGAGTGAAAACCTGCAACCACAAAGACCATTTTTGATTAAGACTGGATACCCCTGTCCTAGGGGTGGGCAATATGATGATATTTTTTACATATTGTTACATATTATGTCACATTACACTTTTCTAAACATACTGTGAATATTGACAGTACTTGCAAGACACTGACTAACAAGTTTCATCACAAAGTGAGCATAATAAGGCTTGTGTAATTGGGTTTAGAGCAAGTTTGTAAATCTCAATAAAATCAGTGTAATTGTACATTTATTATTATTATTATTATTATCTGTTCTAACATATTAAGTCTTTATTATGATATGATGCATATGGTGTAGCGTTAAAAACGGTTTGAAGTGTTGTAATATAAATTTTGTTCCCACCCTGTTCTAAGGTGTACTGTTCATTAATTACATGGAAATCAATACAAACTGCTTGAGTCATTCTTAACTTACAGGGGCGAGGAGGGAAAGTCTAGAGACAGCAGCACATCCAGGCTATTTAAGTTGTAAACAAACATTTTAAATGTTTGTGCGGAACTGTTTTAAAGTGGACAACGAAAAAACAGTGCAACATCTTGTGAAATCTACACTGCTGGTGTTAAGTACTGTGTTAAGTGCTAAAGTTAGCTCTTTATCAAAACACAGTTAAACTAATGAGAGTGCACGGCTATTACTCACTCAAAAGTGTGTCCAAAGCCAAGAGAAAAGAGTACTTACAGCAGCTCAAACATGAAAGTTTATCTAATGCACTCACACAAGTCGTGGTTTTTGTACTTACTCTTACACAAAACAAATAAAACATGCTTACAAAATTGATAAATGTCAGATTGTAGATCGATCACATTTGTAATCGCATATTTTATGTAAAGATCAATGCACATGTGACATCATGTATGGTTTCACTAAAATTAGCTAAAAGACCTCATGTACAGATCCTCTCAAGCATATACTATGGGGCAAAAGTTTTAGGACACCCCCATTTATCTAGTCTCAAAGTATATTGAAATTAAATCACAGAATAAATAAAAAATTGGATTTTTAATCATCAAAAAAGCATTTCACTGCAAAATGCTGGGCTAGCACTTTGGTCCAGAGTGCCAGTTACCAACACTGGATCCAGCAAAAGAGCCCCAGACCATCACTCAAATTGGTGGGGAACCATCCTCTCGCCTACTCAACACCAAACAAAAGCCCTGAATAAGGAACCAAAGATTTCAAATTGATTAATGAATCGATCCACAAGACATTCTTCCAGCCTTCAGAGGTCAGGAGTTGCTGCATGGCCCAAAAAAAGGCTCTTTTTCTTCTTTTGTTTTTTATTTATAGTGGAGTATCATTACATTAGCTTCTGAGTTAGTGTCTTTAACGAAGGCATCCATATTGATGCACCAGTTTGCTTAGTCAAGCTTAGTGGGTTGCATGCACAAGATTCTCTGAAACTTCCATAAAGTTCAGTGCTATCTGATTATAGACAGCTAACAAAAAGCATCAGCTCAGCATGTCTATGAAATAACCTTCTCCTCCATTTCTCCTTGACAGAGAAGCAGACACAAAACAGAGAGAACAGACAATGGCAACCTGGCATGTGCCTCAGGTAAGTGGAAAAGCCACCATGAGAGCCCATCTCCACACCCCTAATCAATTCAGCACCCCTCCTCCTCCCTCACTTGCCAGAGCTGGCTCACACACTCAATTAAGGAGATTAGCATCAAGCGAGAGGGGAGGCGGGTGAGTGAACTGAGTGTAGCTGTCTGGAACTGGAGTAGGTGTGTGCGTGTACGGAACTCAGGCCCACCAGCCAGGAGGAAATCGATGCAGCCACGCTCCTCCCAACAGTGGCACTGTGAGGTGATAGCCATCAGGCTGTGTGTGACGGCCTAGCGTTACGAGAATGATAACACCATACCTTCCTGGCAAATTGTTGCGAGTGGGTTTTCAGAGAAAGACGCCCAACAGCGAGAAAAAGAAATAAAGCACTTTTTCCGGAATATTCAGCAGGAAGAAAATAAAGATGTCAGATAAGACGCATGGCCACTCTGACGGCATTTCCAGGAACACCGCAGCTCCCTGTAGCAGCACAGAGCTAAAGCACTGCAGAGTAACCTGGCTAGAAAAGATGGATGTCGTGCTGTAAATCTCTGCCCTGCACAAGACAGAGCTGTTCTATATTTTACATTTTCCATAACTCTAGGTGGGCTAGAATGTTAAACCCGGTTTGCTAAAAGGCCAGAGCGTCTATGTTAGAATATGAAGTGCGGCACCCAAATGAAATGTAAGGCACCAGAAACAGTGCTAGGTAAAGTGCTCCATCCTGTAGTTCCACATTCAAAGCAGATGCTGAGTGCTTTTCCACAGCATGGAGTCCACTACAGTCCCTCAGGAGGCTTGTCCACCACCCAGCTCTCAGACTGATTTAGCCCACACTGTTTAATACATAGAAACTAAAATGCTTCAAGCAGAGTTAATTCTGTCCCAAATGCAGTGGGGGAACTCAACTCTTCAAAATTTAAACAGAAGCTATCCTGTGAAATATGTACATGCTTGTGTTTATGCACATATACACAGAGTCTATTCACATTTGCAAACCTATGTAACAAGTTTTTAACAAGATTTTATTCCAAGCTGATCATTCCTTTTAGTTTGTCATGAAGTGTAAACACAATGCACCAGCTTGTGTTTTCAGAGTTTAGAGGTTACAGCTATAACACACACTGCTTCACCAGTTTAACTTTATAGAAATAAATAAATGATTATAATACAATTTATTAATGTAATGTATGAATATATACACCAACCAGCCACTACATTAAGTATCTCTACCTTCCCTCTACAATCATTGTCCATTTTATCAACTCCACTTACCATAAAGGTGCACTCTGTAGTTCTACAATTACAGACTGTTGTTCATCTGCTTCTCTGCATTCTTTGCAAGCCCCCTTTTACCCTGCTCTTCATTGGCCAGGACACCCACAGGCTCACAGAGCAGGTATTATTTTGGGCGGTGGATCATTCTCAGCACATCAGTGGCACTGACATCCTGTGACCACTGATGAAAGACTACAGGATGACCATCACAAATTGTGCAGCAGTTGCTGACTGTTGTGTCTGATCTACTCCATTCGAACTTGCTTGGCTACATTACATGGTTATCAAGGTTACCTGGCAGATGAGCTCAGATATTTTTACTCTTTTCTCTGTGTTTTAATGTGCTTTCCACATGAAAACAGACCATTAGCTCCTTAAAATTATATTATATATATATATATATATATATATATATATATATATATATATATATATATATATATATATATATATATATATACACACACATATAAATATATATGAATGACACATATATTTCAAAACTCCAACATCACACTCTTAGTTTCTGCTGATGAGCTGCTTTAGGTCTCTGTATCTGCCTGGTGACTAGACTTTCATAACATGATCTTACTGACCACACAGACGCTGTATTATTGCAGATAGACAGCCTATTTTAGACTGCCATGTAAAATATAAATATGTTGTTCCGTTATTAAAAGAAAATGTTTCTGCACCTTCAAAGGTTTTTTGTTGCTGTGCCCTTGATAAACGCTCATTTTGGAAAGCATGAAAAAGACAACAGTGCAGGCGTTTCAATGTGTTTTTTTATGACAAAAAAAATCCTTGGTATTCTTAATTTGTTCAATAAAGCATTACTGTCAGAGTAATATCTGGAAGATTATAAAAAATTGTCATTAGTTGAAGCCCTAAGTGTGATAATGTCTTTACAACCTCTTCTTTCAGCAGCCCACAGGCACTGACTTATGTCTTTCCAATCAACACACTGTGGCAGCTACCACTTGCTCTGTGATGCAGATGAGGCTTTGGAGACGTGGTGTGCAAAGCTGCACCATGCACTTCATACCCCCCAGTAAAGAGAACGCAGTTGCTGTTGTCATCTGTTGGTCAGTTTGAGATGCGTTTACCTGTTTGTATGTTATTGTCTGTGGGCTTATTTAGTGTGGGTAAAGAGAAGAGTCCTATGGTCAGAGGTAACTTACCCCACTATTTGAGCTGTTTTTCCGTAGCCTTTTATGCCCTGTTCAATAAAAAGAGCATTCCTGAAGCACAAATAATGGCTTCCTCTGGTTGTTCTCAGCCAAGTTCTCACAATATTTAATTGACTTTGGTGCTGGTCTGTGCTTTATCCTTCTGATTCAAGAACATCAGAGTTGATGTGTTGCCATGCTTATAAGCAAATTGTAAATAAAGATGCAGCAGTTGCTTCCTTTGAACAGGGAGGGGGAAAAACACATTTGCTCTCTCAGCAGCTGGCCTGTAAATGCCCTAATCAGCTCCACCCCTGCTCACCATGAACAATTAAGCCTTGGCCCACAGAGCAATCCTATCATCCACAGACAGCCTGGACCATCAGGCCAGAAGCAGAGCAGACATACACTCCCTCCTTTCTCTCTCTCACTCACACACACGCACACACACACACACACACAAAAAGCCACAGCCTTGCACAATAAGAGAGATTTAAATGGAAACCCCAAGCCATGAGCTATAGGGGATAAGCAAGAGAGGAGAAAATGGAAATTAATGAGCAGGAGGACATGTTTATCTTCACATTACAGATTACGATGAGACATTAAAGAAAAATTCAAACTGAATTCTGTACATTTATATATCTATCAAAATGGTAATACAAATAAATCTGTTCCATGAATATAATACAATATTCATTTATTCAGTTCTCCTTTTTTAATAAGCCTATTTCCTTTTTCTCAATTGGAAGTAATACACCACAAGCATCGGCAGAAATTGAATGAGAAAGAGTTTTAGTAATGAATTCTCTACCATTTGATGGTCCATGATTGACTCTACACACTGCTCTCACGCTTGTGTGGCATATGGTTCCTGAATTTTCTGATTGCAAGAAAGCTAAGGCTGAAGTAATGAGCCATTATCTCATTTTAAAAAAGCCCTGCCCATGGATGTGGCAGAGATGGACTTGAGTCACGACTGACTTGTAACTTCAGCCTGAAAAACACACAAAACTGATAACATTAGGACCATCAACTCATGCACCAATTCATGCACATCATATCATGCCTTTCTTTCATGTCTTTCATTATCAAAAAATCTTCACTCTGATGAGCAGAATGAAGCATCACATTCAACTCAGTGTCTAAAGGAAAGGGGTAAAACAACTTGTTTGGAAACGTTTGGATAGCATGCGGTTTTAATAGCAAGTAGGTTAGTTAGCATAAGAGCAAATTTAGCAGAAAATATCAGACCACATTCCTTTTGACATAGTAAAATTGAATCTGGATTAGCTATTAAGATAGCTAGATCAGAGTTTTTTTTCTTTAAATGCTACCAAGGACACAGGAAGGATTTTAAGTTGGAGGTGTTGAAATTTTAAGTAGCATATAAATAATGTGAATCATGGCATCATGCAAAATGATTATCTTTTGTCCCCATTTAAATTGTAGGATACTTTACATCAAACAGAATGTGTCATTTTGCACTATAATGAGGAGAGAGATGACAATATTTACATATAACTCACACTTTAGACCACTGATGCACATTACTCTCTTCTCTCTCTGTGGACAAAAGTTATGCAAATGAGCTGAGAGGCGACCAATCAGATTGTTGATATGCGGTGCAGTCTCATGGTCAGATTTAACACTATCCAAACATCGCTTCCTCAGGGAACAATACCCAGTTAACAACATCATACAATGTAAGTGTGTTAGACCAGATTAATTCTTGTTTCCCTCCAAAAGCCAATGTGGCATTTTTTGCTGGTATCAGGGCGATACCGATGCCATGTCTAATATACAGAGACATTACAGGAGAAATCCAATTCATGGCTCAACTGACTGAGATCCAACATGTCCATGCACATATTGGGGAATAAGTGCAGTTGAGAAAACCAAATAACTTCAGAAAAGGTATGAAATCAGTCCTCTGTTCATTTTCTATAGACTGAGCAAAGACCCCTGAGCCATATCTCTGCATGACATAATAGGGTTGTGGTTCAGCAGTAAATGCAGTGAAAACATTGCTGACAGCAGCAAGACTTTTTGTACAAACACAGAATTCTTTATGAGGGGAAAAAGGAGCACATTCAAGGTTGGTTTTTGTGGAATTCTCTTTTAAGTATTACCCATTTAATAAAAAGCACATCTACAATAGAAGCCTATAGGCAGATGCTTCAGTAATCGAAATAATTACCAGTAATAATCAACTGCTTATTACAAAAGCAGCAGAGCTTAGGCTAAAAACTGCATTAGAATTCCTTTAAAGCTATAGCTGCAGCGCACAGACATGTGTTGGCTTGTTCCATAAGATATCCCTGCACAACCTGCAAACGTCAGGTAGCGCTGATTACACTTACCTTCACTTTACTTGTTTGTGCTGCGAACAAATATTTGTATGGGCACTTACCTCAAGGAAAACTGCTACTGTAGAGCTTTCAAAAGACTCATCACATTTTCTCTGAGCACTGCCCCGCCTTCCCGGGTGCTGATCAAAGAGCTTCCCGTCACTCACTGTCCAAGGAACAGTCCATTTACATGTAATTACAGCCTGTTCCAAGAGAGACTGGACAGGAGCAGTAATCTGTAAACAGAAATAGCAACACTACTGAGGATGCCATTTCAACAGGAAGTCATTTAACTGGTAGCAATTCATATACTTCATGTTTCACACGCTAATGCTGTCTGAAAGGACTGGGGAATGTCGCTTGTTCCTTCACAATAAGTGGCCTGTAGTTACAAAGAACACCTTCCACTGGAAAGTTTTTTTCTGGTTGTTCTTCAGGTACAGTGTACTATTATAACCGTGCATATGGTGACAAGTTGGACACATAAGGCAGAAAGAAAATTACAAATTTACATACTTATTAAGAAATTCTTTGGAAACATTAATCCTTAAAACACATATGCACATATGCTACAGTCTAAAGAAGATCTTGAGTTAACACTCTGCCCAGTAGTGTAACAGCTTCTGTCGCAAAAGAAGTCCAGCAAGACCTGACGTAATAGTGCAAAATAGAGCTCCACATAGAGCTGCAGTCACCTCCATAACAGTTAGAGAAGCCTGTGCCATTGAGTGTCTTTGTATTATTTATCAGCAAACATTTCAGTTTGTAAACAAAGAGATGTAAACAAAGTCATTCAGCACGCTTGCATGCGAAATGCTGTTCTACACCCTTAAAAATGATGATTCATCAAGGGTTGTTTAGTAAAGACAGTGGTTCTATAGAGAACCGCAAACACTCAAAGTACCAAGTGAATGCTTAAATGGTTATTTGCATGGTGAAATGGTTCTTCAGTCTGATGGAGAATATGTTGTATATGGTTCCATGTAGCACAAAAAGGGTTGTTCTCCTGTTATGAGCAGAGCCTATTTCTATGCTATCTAAAATAGCACACCCTCTTAAACAGAACTTACTTAAACACTAGAGAACTTAAGAAATAAGCTACTGTACGTTTCACTTTACATTTTGCAAAATGCTCCCTTCTACACTCTTAAAAAATGGGTCATCAAGGGTTTTTAGTAAAGATAATGGTTCTACATAGAACCATGAGCACTCAAACTACCAAGTGCATGCTTATGGTTCTTCAGATTGGTGGAAAATATGTTGTATATAGTTCTACATAGAATCTTCATAAAAATGGTTCTAAATATCACCAAAAAGTATAAGCTTGACATCGTAACAAGAGCAGAACCTTTTTGGTGCCATATAAAATAGCACATGTTCTTAAACAGAATTTAAGCACTTAAACTAGAGAACTTAAGAAATAGGAGACTGTACATTTTATTATACGTTACTGGCCTTAACAAACAATATGCAGGACGAGTTGTGTAGCACTGCTGTTTGCTGTAGTAGCAAAAGCAACAAAAAACAAAATGGAGTAAGCGTATAGCATCCCAGCTATCAGATATCATGAGGAAAAAGAAGCAGAAGAGCTGAGCCAGTCACGGAGAAATCTTTAGACAATATATGCAGTCAATGTCGGAACATTAGCAGTGCTGACATAACATCAAGCTATCACTGATGAACCCCATCAACCACAGACACACTTTTTAGCTGTTATTCACTTTTGTGCTCAGAACAACACTCGATGGTGGAGGTGATAGTACAAAAGAGATGATATTTCTATCTTTTCAACAGAAAATAATTATATGATTTAAGCGATTTGTATGCATATATCTCCTGTGATATGTACGCTGATATAGTGTTTACAAGGAAATTATAGATGTCTGGATATGTTATTGCAGGCATTAATGCCTAATCGGGACCAAAGGATCAAGATTTCAGATCAAACTCGCTTTTTCTTAACATCTTCATTTGGAAGCCGTAGCAGGCACTAAATGCTCAAGCACAATAATATGGCTGCAGGAAGCATCTTCTAGATTTAGTAAATACTATCTATAAACACATGCTGATTTTTGATGATTCATCATTAAACATTTTAGACAGCTGACACAAACTAAACTACTCTAATTTCTAAACACATACAAGCTTTTGGAACGCAGCTTTTGTGAGCAGGAGTACATCTGAACATCTGAATTCTGCAGTTGGTTGCAGATGCAGTGCTTTCATCTGCCAGCATTCTCTTGAACTTTCTTGGGTCAGATGCAGGAGCAAAGGATTATAGGTGATCTTGGTTGTGTCATGGAAAATTGTCAGAATGTAGGCTCCATTTCTCGGTTGAATTTGAAGGATTATGAAGGATTATTCTGATCAGAATAACCTTTGATGATATAGCAGTCCAGAAACGCATCCCACGTAGACTGCAGCCTAGCTTTTTCAACATAGTTGAAGACACACTTTTTAAGTAGAAAAAATGAATTTTCATTTAAAGGAGTAAAGTCTTATCCTACTCTTTATTTCATTGAAGTCTTATGCCGTGTGTAAGTTTACATACCATTTTCCAACCTCTCTTTATCCTTTGTAATTAAAAAAAGGCTGTTTTGCAGATTAGTTTCCATAGACCATGTCCTGTATAGACTGGGGACCGAATGGTATGTTTTTATGCTTCAAAACAGCAGGGAAAAGTCAATTTCCTATGGTATGGGCCCTTGAAATGCTTATCGAAGGGATGGAAAGACAGCATACGTACTTAGGGATATAGACAGAGTAGATTGCTAGGACCGGAGGGAAGAGAGAGGCTAGTAGAGCTAGAACAGAAGATGCAAAAGAATGGCTCGAATTCACAATGAGATGTAAGGCTCACTGGGAATTTATGGTGAGCCCTAATGCTGGGTGATGGGGAACATGTTTCAGTGCTCTAGTAACTCACGGGTGACCAGCAGTGAGCATAAACATGGCAACCAATGTGTTGCAAAACTTCTTATGATTATCACAATTTTGATCCAAATCTAACCCTGTCCAATCAAATACTTCTGTAATGTTCAAATCACTTTCAGTGCAAATAGACTGTTCTCACTGGCAGATGAAATGGGACAATATACTGTTGATACTACTGCTTAAAAAGAAAGCATGATATGGAATGGGACTCAAAACCTTGAGGAAAAAGTGAATATTCTAGGCACTATTCATTATGTTTAAGTCATTTTAGCTCAATGCTCAATATAGAACACCACAGATGTGCATGTGGCAGTTGTATGCAACCAGTACTGCATTAACATTTGTAGTAAAATTATATTTTTAAAAATAGTTTGCTGCACATTTTTATTTTTACTTTTGCTTCAAAAACTGATAACTGAGCATGTTGCATTGTAGCCAACATTAACCTGCATTAAATGCTAATCTAATTCAATGATGTGCATAGCTGCATGGTAACACATGTCCATTTAGTCTTCTGTTTGAGACAATAGTGAAGATTTACAGCTACAACTAATGATTAGGCAAAACATTGCCTCATCTCTCAGATTAATAGGCATCCTCATGCTGTGACCTCATCACAGCAGCTAGGTTACATCATCCATCTTTATTATCTAAGCATGACACATCCAAACAGCTGCTCCCTAATCACAGCATGTTAGCACTGTGGACATATGATTATTTAGCTCTGACGCACTGACGCCCCCACGTCTACCTACAGCACGTTTTCCATGAGACAACAGCCTGTCCTCACCCTCTTCCAGAGCTGCACAGATACCTTTTCATGAGGTTTATTTCAGATATTAGGATCATGTAAGAGCCTTAGTATAAAATAGGTACTTGACTAGGTCAACTGCATGTCTAACTCAGGTATTCATTTGAGTCATGGCCAGTGATTCAGCCAATGATTTGTTTTTGGTTTTTAATCTTGAATAAAATCAAGAGAGCACGCTTTAAATTGCTGCATTTTTCTGGGAAATGACTCACTTCCTCCGGTGCACTCATTTCATTATCAAAGCAATCCAATATAGTAGCCCGGCAAGAGAAAATGCTCACCGGCTAAGTGTTCAAATAATTACATCAGCTAACGATATCAACAAAGCCTACGGCCTTCCAGGACCCTGAATTAATAAATTAGAAATTGAGTAGCTAATATCAGAAACTAGATGAAGCAAGAAGAGCTCTGCTGGTGAACCGTGTTTCATGGTCTATACCAGATGTTGATATGCTAAAGTGTAAGTCAATTCTTCGCAGACCTAAATGAATTTGTATACAGACCACCAGCATCCGAAGTGCACTCACTGATGTGGGCAGTGTTATTAGTGGAGTGCACTTGGCTCTGGTTTGTGATTGCACTTCATCCCCCTCCCTCTGCGAGTGAGCTGTGTACTTCCTGCGTGATTGCTTTGTCACAAACATGCACTCTCCTTCTGTCCCCATCCTCCCTCCCCACCCCCCACACCCACATACCCGATCAATACATGAATATTTCATTTGCCCAGTGAAGTAACAGCCATTACTTATTAATAGGCCTTTCTTTTGCAAAGTCTCAGTAAAAACTCTGCAACTTTGAATAGGATTTTGGATTTTGTTTTCCACTGCAGGTCTCAAGTTACAAGTCATTCTCTGAAAACGTCAATATTGGCCTGTTTTTTTATTTATATTTTATATATACATATATACACACAAACATATACATACATACATACATACACATATATACACACACACACACACACACACACACATATATATACACATATATATATATATATATATATATATATATATATATACACCTCTCCATGGATCACCACCTTATCGTGGTGGAGAGGTTTGTGTGCTTGAAGGACCCTAGGAGCTATGTTGTCTGGAGCAAAAGCTCCTGGTAGGGTCTCCCATGGCAAACTGGTCCTAGGTGACAGGCCAGACAAAGTGTGATCCATAATCACC